>NW_004797556.1:599984-601290 GCF_000002075.1 Aplysia californica
CACACACCACCACCACCACCACCACCACTACACCACACACACACACCACACCACACCACACACACACACACACACCACACACACACACACACGCACACATACACACTCAAAAACATGATATCAATACACTTCTCCAGGGGGCTGTGGAGAAGCTCCAAGAGGTCGGGGTTGGATTCAGCTGACGTTAGACGGCTACGAGTTGGATGACAAGGCCACCTACGCATGCGCGGAAGGCTATCATCTTGTGTCACCGGGTCACACGGCTGTCTGTGACAGTCACCGAGACTGGACAGGGCCTGAGCTAGTGTGTTCAGGTAGGAATCTTGTACCTGGCTTCTATTTCTTTAAGATTAATCTGTTACTTTATTTATGTATTTACTCTTTTAAAAAATGTTTTATTTCTTTATCCCCGATTTTCACGCCGTGTCCATTTTACATATACTATTATAGTTATGTGGGTTCGATCAAAAAGTCCAAATTTCTCAAAATCAAATATCAATGGCCTGCGCAACATGCCATAGCCGTCCATTTGAAATATAAAACGATTTTTGCTCCCTTTTGACAGTATAAACAAACTCATTCCACTTTGTGACACTAAACGTAATATTTAGGGGACTCTTGTGGCCTAGAGGCTAAGGTGTTCGCCTCTCATTCAAAGGTCCCGGGTTTGAACCCGGTAGCGACGGAAAAATTGTCTTTTCTAAAATGGTCTCCTTTCACCTCCTTTCCTGCTCTCTAGCAATATTCTGTCGTCTGCCTTCGTTTCCACTTTCTGCCCCCTCCTCTGGGCTCTTGATTCTTTCTGCAGCCTTTCTACTACTACTCCTTGGCGCCTTCGTACTGCTGTCGTTCAACCACACCCCTAATCTTCTGGTAGGAATGACCTATATCTAGCCTTCTCGGACAAGGGTGAAAAATCTCGGAGAACCCGTGTGCAACTGTTGCACGTTAAAGATCCCTTGATGGTCTAAAATCGATCAGAGTAGGCTTTGGCCGCCACACGGGCAAAATTCAAAATTTTCTACTAACCGAAAATGTTTAATGTGTCCCGTGCGCTCATATGACCTTATGCAGTTCGAGGGCCGTAAAACACTTGCCAAACCCCCCTCCCCCCATAATATTTGTTTTTCTTAAAACGCATAAAAAAATTAATTAATTAAAAACAATGTTACCTTTTTTACCCGTATCAATTCATCCAAATGTGACATGGGGACCAGTGGCGGCTCGTGGTTTATAGAACTGACCGGCGGTCATTCACGTCGACTATTTTTCCATCCCCCACCCCCTTCCTTCACAACACACACAC
>NW_004797556.1:603356-605190 GCF_000002075.1 Aplysia californica
CAAGCCCGCCGTGTGTACGTAGTACGAAGTTCCGCGACGTGACGGTTTGACGGGAGACGATTGAAAGTTACGAGCCGGCGCGATAACAGACGTGAAGGAATGAGGTTATGTCGCAACAAAACATCAGTGAATCCCACTTGTCTATTTGAGCACCTTCAAATCAGCAAGGTGTTTTTGAATGTTGATACATGTTTGTTTGGATTTACTTAAAACTGAATGAAAATCGTCATCAGCAATAAACCTCTAGTCAACAGTTCAGTTGACAAAAATCTGATCGGCACCGCCGGTCTTGTCCAGTTAACAAACCGCCCCTGATGGGGACAATGTTTGAAAAGGACACATACAATAAAAACATTTTTTTGAGTTTTGCGACAGATCTGGGTCAGACCATGAAAGACATTTAATGTGTGTACTTAACTCACCAATAACGTTTGTAGAATGTGGGATTGTGCTACTAATTCGAAAATAAAATACTTGGTGAGACAAATGGCGTGTTCTGTGATTTTTAAAACCTCAATTTCAACTCAAAGGTAATCAGATGTTGTCCTATAGTTATGGTAAGTTGGAGGGGGGGGGTTTGACAGATGGGTTAAAAAGGGGGTGCGGTGCGGAAAACATTACCAATCGAATAAGAGATGAAAGGGGTGGAAGAGAGAAAGAGAAGGGAAAAAGAGAGAGAGAGAGAGGGGGGGGGGGGACAGACAGACAGACAGACAGACAGACAGACAGACAGACAGACAGACAAATAGACAAACAGACAGCCTGACAGACAGACAGATAGGCAGGCAGGCATGCAGACAGGCTGGCAGACAGAGAGACACAGAGATAGACAGAGAAAAACAGAGAGACAGAGAAACAGAGACACAAACAGAAACTAAGAAAAATAACAAAAGAGAGAGAGAGAAAGAGAAAGACAGCCATAGAGAGACAGAGGCGGAAACAGAGACAGCGAGATGGAAAGGGGGGGGGGGAGAGATACAATGTTATAGAGGCAGAAAAGAAAACTAAAGAAGGAAGGAATGGGGGAAAAGTGACAGCTACTGATGGGACAGAAATTTATAGTTGCAGATAGATTGAGAAGCCTACTACCGAAAGGTATCAGGGTAAAAGGCAAGAGGAAGATAAAGAAAGACCTGGATCCAGGGTGTGAAGGATACCCTGAGAACATACAATATCCCACCCGGCCAGGCCATCAAACTTGCTAGAGACAGGGAGGTCTCTCTCCCCTCGACGCACTAGAGGAACAAGAGGGCAGATAAAGTAAAGTAAAGTAAGATAGATAGAGAAAAAGAAGGGGGAGAAAGAGAGAGAGAGAGAGAGAGAGAGAGAGAGAGAGAGAGAGACAGACAGACAGACAGACAGACAGACAGACAGACAGACAGACAGACAGACAGATAGACAGACAGACAGACAGACAGACAGACAGAGCTTTTGGGTGGTTTTTTTTGTTTGTTTGTTAATTATTTTGACTTTTTGGGTGTAGATGAAATCAATTGGGTCAAAGGCGGCGGTGCGTACCAAGACGGCAATGTATCAACCTGCGGAGGGCCAATCAACGCTCTCCCCTTCTCAAAGGCCATTCCCCTTACTCAGCTGGTAGAGGTCCGGGCGGTGACTATTTCCTTTGAAGGCAAGTAGACAACTGTTTCCATTATATCTTTTTTGGTTTGTCGACTCTCTGTCTCCATCTCCCTGTCTTTCTGTTTCTGTCTCTGTCTCTGCCTCTCACGCTCTCTCTCTCTCTCTCTCTCTCTCTCTCTCTCTCTCTCTCTCTCTCTCTCTCTCTCTCTCTCTCTCTCTCTCTCTCTCTCTCTCTATTACTACATATGGAGAT
>NW_004797556.1:605848-610734 GCF_000002075.1 Aplysia californica
TCTCTCTCTCTCTCTCTCTCTCTCTTTCTCTGTCATACACATTAACACACACATACACACATACACACACACACACACATACACACTCTCTCTCTCTTTCTCTCTCTCTATCTCTCTCTCTCTCCCTTTCTCTCACTCTCTCTCTTTCTCTTCTCTCTCTCTCTTTCTCTCTCTATCTCTCTCTCTCTCTTTCTCTCTCTCTCATTCTTCTTTTGACCTAAGCAATATTTTTTTGGATCGTAGGTAGCAACGCTTTCGGTAAACTAGAATATTGTTTGCGAGCTTGTTTTTTTTAAAGAATTAAAAGAATGTGTGTTGTCTTTCCAGTTAAAGTAAACACCATTATTGAAAACAGTCGCGCTTGCAAGACCCAAATGAAAGCTATGCAAATAAAACGTCTAATAATGTGGACGAGGTTTTCTCGACAGCAGACAACAGCTATCGTTGATTTTGGCGTTTTTACTTACTACGGTGCCTATTGTATAATAGTTAGGCTCCTTGTATCTGCATGCAGTAGACATGAGTTCGATCCCCAAATAGGGAACTTAGAGACGGCCCACTCCATGATATGTTTAAGTTCGCTCGGTGGGGAAAAAAACTTTTCTTATAATTTACAATAATTCAATCTTTTTTTTCCAGCGCCACCGGGTGAGCTGCCTACATTCATCGTGTCCTACCTAGACCAAGCCGGGCAACCTCAGAAGTTTTGCTCTCACAATGAGAAAAAAGACAATCACACCTTCTTTATCCAGTGTAACAAATACCCTCTCACGCACCAAGTCACTGTCACCATAGAAACTGTGGCCACTACGAGCCTATGTGAGGTCAAAGTCTTTGGTGAACCTTTCGTGGAAGGTGTGTAACGCACAAATACAAAACGTACGTGCATACACACACACACACACACACACACACACACACACACACACACACACACACACACACACTCTCTCTCTCTCTCTCTCTCTCTGTCTCTCTCACTCACTCACTCACTCACTCACTCACTCACTCACTTTCAAATTTTGGGACATGAGTGTTGTACAGTTCTCAACATCAGTTGGTTTTTTTTTTAATCAATTATTATTTTGCTAGTTATTACTTGCTAATTTGACATATAAGTATACAGTTTTTATCTTTCTTTTGTACAATCTTATGTTTTATTTCAACATTGGTTGCAAAAAAGGATTGAGGAATGCCTTGTCACCCAAAAGCTTACAAATGACTGGTCATTGACTTACCCCGTCTTGAACCCCTTCGATTATTTCCTTTGGGTGTTTTTTTTTTTTACAGAGGGAGTTAAAGAAAACAATCCACAAACAATGGAACAGTTGAAGTTCAATGTTAAATGGCAAGCGTAAAGAATCGACCCACAAACATACCAGAGGGTCATTCAAAATTTTATGTGGCGTTTTCGGGCTCGGCAGGAGAGTAATCGTTAGCAATGTAAATAACCTTTCCTAAGTGTATAATGTGTCAGTGCTATATAAATTTGTATTTCAATGAGCAAATACACGGTATGGATCATTTTCCAGAAGTGCAAATTTTGGTATACATTTTGTAACTTAATATTCTTCGAATTTGATAGTTGAATTTCTTCGTATTGACGAATTTGACATCTCCTTGGCTGAATTCTGTTTGTTCCAATTTTTGTTGAAATCGGTTTTAAAGATGACCGAGTTACTGTTACTTGAATGGGTCTTTTTTTTACCTTCGGCAGCTGATTTAATTGTGCTATCAATTCAATACCCCCCCCCCCCCCCACCCTTCTTTATTTTTCCTTTCAGCTCTGGAATGTATCCGGACGCCCTCAGGAGAAGATTACAAAGGGCATCTCAATAAGACTGGTCCAGAAGATTGTTTAATGTGGGACCAGGTCTCTACCTCCGGGACACTCATGTTTCCAGATGGTTCTGCAACTGCTGCAAAAAACTATTGCAGGTAAAAGAAAGATCCCCCCCCCCTTGTTATGTTTTGCATTTCATTAAGACAAGGCTAATCCATACGGGGACAGAAAACCAATGAGGCGTACAATATAACCGCAAGCCATTCAGTAACGTTTTCAGACCGCTTCCGCTTTCTATTCTACTGAAGGTCTTTTTTTATATCTCTCGTTTCTTCCTTTCCTACTTTTTTTTACCTTTTTCTCAAGCTCGAAAGCCTTATTTTAGAAGGACTTTTATCTCGATTTCTGTATCTTTTTGTTTACTATACAGCACGTAACTGAATACGCCCTTCTCTATTACTCGAGCAAATGAAACAAACTTTTTTTTTTTAAGCCAAACATTTTCAAGCGAAAGTCAAGTTCGTACGTGTTCTCCCACTAGGATTGACTTCATCTGTCTCCAGGGAGGTACACTCGATTTCACCACATCGTCAAACTTGTTTGTAGTAGGTTACTTGATCTCAATGTGTTTTGGCGGCATTCATTGTTGAAGCAGACAATGGAAGAACAATGGGTGAGTGTAGGCCTGGTATCGAATACACCAACAATACGTGAGTTAACACAGAACATACAATTTTAATGTGCAAATAACCTCTCTCAACAACTAGCTGAGTTGTTATCCTGATTGCATGTGGTTCAAAAATAGGTACAGTTTTGGGGTTGTTGTTATTGTTTTGTTTTGTTTTTTGGGGTTTTTGGGGGGTTTTCTTTTGGGGGTGGGGGTTGTTTTGGGGATTTTCGTGATCAAGGCTTCTACGCACGCCTGCACACAATACAACGACCTCCTGGAGGTGTAGTTGCAGAGTCTGTGAGGCAAGAGTATTCAGGAAAAGCGATTTTACAAGAGTCTTATGAAAATCTAACGAGCTCAGCCATGATGGCACTATGACGGAGCACGACATTCAGATTCTGAAGGCCCTAAATGCTATCAAGAGAAAAGCGGACGAACAACCGACTGAAAGACCTCCCAAAAAAATCTGCGAAGAAGTTGTTAGGATACCAAGCTTGAATACAAGTGCCTGTCGTTTGTTTGACGAACGTCTTACATGTACTCTCGTACATCATCGACGACTAAAGAATCGCCCAAATTTCCAGCAACAAGAGAGAAGACTATGAATGCACTGCAAGAATATAACACTGATATATGCAGGGACATGAGCTATGACGGTGTACTTGTATCTACGCCTTGCCTCTTACAACAACTGTGCTAGGTTGTATATGTTTTTGTTCACGGTACATTCAAATTCTGTCCGAAGCACTTCACCCAGATCTATACTCTGCATGTGTGGAGCAACAGATCGTATTTGCCCTGTGCGTTCTTTCTCCTGCCTGACAAGAAACGGACAACGTAACTTCAGGAGCTTCATGCTGGTCATTGCTCGTACCTCACGACGAATGCATTAAACACCAAGCGGACTTGCAGCCCACGTAGGCCCTACATGTATCCATCTGGATCTTGAAATCGGCACGTCGAATGCAGTGCTGTCTGTGTGACATTCAAAAGTGTATTCGAACATGCTTCAACTTTCAAATTGAGTTCGATACTCTTTCAAGTGAACTTCAAGGAAACCCCAACGCGTTTAGATCGAGGAGTAAATGTGTGGACGCGATTAAATAAGGTAAATGCGTTGGGATTCAGATCACTGCTCCTGGGTAAGAACAATGGATTCTACTTTTTGCGCAAAATATGAGAAGCATACGATTGACTTAGCTCTTGCTCTTGACTGAGTTACTTTACGTACTATGCCTTCATAGGGAAAAAAACGTTTCATATGTCACCGCGCCACGTTTTCGAAGGTCTATGTATGAATAAACAAAGTAGCGCCAATTAGTTGACGGTACAGCCCAACACACGATCATGTATAAAGAAAATAGCGGAGCGTACAAATGAAGGGGTTAAAATTAAATGGTGGCTAAGTGCCCTTTTTTTAAAAATAGTGAGATATTGGTGTCATCATGATCCTTGACTGCAAATCGAATAAGATTTTCAGGTCACGAAAAAGAACCCTCAAATATGCCAGAAACAGCTCGATTTTTGTCACTCAATTCCAGATATGAAAGGTTGTTAACTTCAAGCAAAGAACTTGACTCTTGTCTAATTCGCTCTGAAGACACCAACTAACACGGCGGACGTGGGATCCCTTGTTTGTGTATAATGGAGTTGATCCCCTCCTATTTCTGCGTCCCGGCCTTAAAATATTATGTAGTGCTTATCTTGGCCGTATCTTTCTCTGAATCTTTTCTTCAAAGTTGATTATGACCCGTCAAGAATATTTTTATCGACATTTATATGCACGTTGAGGTCACTTAAGATAAACAATCGTAAAATAATGTATAAATATGAAGATGTTAAGTTTTTCAATAGCCTAATTCAGACTGAGTCGAGTTCAGAATTTGAAGCTGAAACGAGGTCTGAAATAGAAAAATCTTTAGCTGACTCTTGTTTTTGTCTGTACGAATTACAGTTTCTGTACATCAAGAATTCCACACTACAGTATCAATGATATTGTGAGAAGACTTAATAATGGGAAAAGGAAAAAAGGCATAAAAAGGTACATCACTCAGATCATGATGGTTCTTCAGAAAGTGACATGTTTCAGAATAATGACGATGATCCAAATGACCCAAACTATGATAAAAAGAGGCGTTGCAGAGTCTCGCTTTCTTTTCAGTAAAAATAAACGTGCAACATTATTTTGGACAGTTTGAAGTCTTTTCACTTTCTCCAGGGATATTCCTGGTAACAAGGAGTTACAATAATCGAGTTTTGATAAAACTAATCTAGTATCTAATAAAGTGGTATACTTAGTATTGATTAGATGACGTATTTTAGTGATTTTTTAAATTTTCTAAATGCACGCAGCTGGTCAGATGATTTACCTCAACCTGACATGGACAAACTGGAATCAAAATAGATGCCATATATATATATATAAATATATAT
>NW_004797556.1:610971-621499 GCF_000002075.1 Aplysia californica
ATAGATAGATAGATAGATAGATAGATAGAGAGAGAGAGAGAGAGAGAGAGAGAGAGAGAGAGAGAGAGAGAGAGAGAGAGCAGACAAAGACAGTTTTACAAAGAGCGTAGTGTGTGTATGTGGGGGGCGTGGTAAGTCGGGGAAGAGAAGGCAGAGTGTTGGTATGATTGTTTGAGTATACATTATGTTATATCGTGGAAGTGTTGCATCTTATGACTCAATAGTTTTGTCCCACCTCTATCCTTGTATGTACTTTCTAACTCGTTGAAAACAGCAAAAAGTCACTGAATCGTTTGTTTATCTCCAGGAAGCCACAGGGTGGGCCCAGCATTAACTTCCCATCGTGCTATATACAGACAAGCTCAGGGCAGGAATTGACTATGTGCACATTACTCCGATGCCGTAAGTGAAAAAGGTTACTGCATCGATTTGTTTCAGGTCTAGTTTTATGTTTTTGACTCTCATAATAATTATATTATGTCCTAAGTTCTTCATGAGCTGTTTTTAGGTCTCAAAACTCACGGCATGTGCCCTGTGCAGTCTCAGAACTTGTGGGACATTTTTTAAAACAAAAACGAGAGTAAAAAATTATCATATTACATTCAGTTCCGTCCCCCTTCATTTAGGCAATGTCCGTTGGAGGCCCGGTTCAGTTCGATAAGGTTCGGTTCAGTTCTGTTCCATTCGGTTTCTTGTGGCGTCATTGAACACTACAATTTTTAAATAGAATTCTGCCTCAAACCGATAGTTTGACTCACGTTAAAATTCTTCTTCGGTTTCGTTTGGTTTGTGTCGCGATGGTAGCTTTTGCACCTCCATCGATGAAAAACTGGTTAGCCCGACGACCAAACCAAACCGAACTGAACCGGATCGAACCAGTCCTGCCAATGGGTACAGCTTTTTAAAAACGTTTCATTCTTAATCCCTTTTGCAAAAGTTTGATTCTTTTTTCTCTTTTGTTTAAGTTTGAATAACCCTAAAGTCTCCCCTTACGACTTTTTCTGTCTGGGTTATTTTTTCGGGATTTTAAAAAAAAAAATGTTTTGCAACAGCAGTCGTATTGCAGAGAAACTCGCATCGTTTTTAGGGTTTGCCTCTATTGTTCGATAACCAATGGATTTTCTAAAACTAGAACTGTGAACACTCTCTGAGTAGAGATAGTGCGATTATTTTCATTTCAGATTTACGCGAAACCAATTTATTATATATTCCCCTCTGCGTTAAACAGGCTTGAAACTGTCATCATGCATTTCACTGTGTAGTGTCTCCAAATAATTGTTTGATAACAGTCTTTGACAATTCAGAATTGATAGCCGTTAACTATGACACCGATTTTCCTTTTCATTGTGAGAAACTCCTCCGTAGCTCTTGACAGTGACAGCAAAGACGCTCAGAATGGATATTAGGCTAAAAGAATTAATACCCCCCCCCCCCACCAGTTCCCACCCCCACCCTCACCACTGGTGATTTAAAATCACTCGCAGTGTGTTGTCGCTCATTATTATTGATAATTATGTATATCTCAAGAGGCCTAAAATACTGTTAATAGCTGTGTTCAGGAAACTGAACTTTTGTTTGTTTCTTTCTTCCTGCCGGATCCTTGTTTTGACACGACTTTAAGACATCAGCAAAACACCGAAAATCTCTAATGTGGTGTCAGTTGTGCACTTTTCACTTTTGATCCTGAAAAACGTCCTAACCAAGTTTCAGCAGCTAAATATTTAAAGACTGAAAACCTTCCAACAGTGGATGACAAATACTGTATAATATTAAATACAGGAAAGGGGCGTGGGAAAGAGGCGGATCTTAATTTAGGGTGATTTGACCGAGACAAAATGTTAGGTCTCTCGTCCAGCTAAGCTCGATGCTGAAAGCGATACTACAAAGTATACCTACATAAAGTAATAGAACAAAATACTAGTTGTGGCTCCCCGGGTAGCTGATCCCTGGTGACGATGACGTCAGAGCCCCGCTTCAGTGGCAGCTACGTTGGGATTGAGTCCAGGGCTCTCGTGGTCTAGAGGTTACTGTGTTCACCTCTTATTCAATAGGCCCGGGTTTGAAACCTGACAACGACGAAAAATGTTCTTCTCTAAAATGTTCTCCTTTCACCTACTTCCTGCTCTCCAACTGTATAATGTCGTCTGCTTTCGTCTCCACCTGCTTTCCTCCCCTTTGCCCCCCCCCCCCCCCCCCCGCCTCTTAGCTCCTGACTCTTTCTTCAGCCTTTATACTGCTAAACTCCTTGGCTCCTCCTTACTGCTGTCTTTCTACCATACCCCTGATCTTCTGGTAGGAAAGATCTACACCTTGCCTTCTCGGACAAGGGCGAAAAATCTCGGAGGGCCCGTGTTCATTGCGGTCTATCAGTTAAAAGAAAGTTGGGCCTGGCATAAGAAAAATGACAAATAAGTGCATTGAAAGGCCCTAAGAACCATCCAGACTCCATTAAACTTCACCTTTAAAATTTCTTAATATGCAAGTCTAGTATGGGTCTAAATACACACAATGAGAAGAATACTTCATCTGTACCCATTCCTTTCTGACAGACAAGATATGCCGACGTATGGAGGACGGGTCAGATTACGCGGGAAAACTGTCGGACACTGGCGCAAGACCAAGTCAGGCAAGCGACAGCTGTATAGTATGGAATAAATCTCAGATGAGACGAATCACAGATTTCCCGTCAGGTGGGTGTGAAAGTTATAACTTATACCTCCCTCCCTCTCTTAATCTTTTTTCTCATTGCATCTCCTTTGCTAATTTAGAAGAGATTTATAAGTTTGTGCGTCTGTAATGGCTAAGCTGCAGAAAATAGCGTTTGTTTCCCGTATCGGGAAGCTAATATTGATGATTTGTAGATCGAATTTTTAGATTTTGCACTGGGGCCAGCTGAAAGTTCCTCTTTGAGTCAAAATTATCTATTTTGAGATGTGAGCATTTTTGGCTTCTTCAGTCTCTCTTACGTGTCAGGCATTTCAGTAGATAGTCGTCACCACCATATCTTCCTAAAGTCTCTCTTTTATACCTTTGTCCTACGTTTTGAAAAACGCTGTTTAGTCTATCAAATTTTTAAAATAACTCTCAACTTTGCATCCAATCTTCATGAAATTTTCGACAAAATTAAGAGAAGATGTACGGAGCCAGCGGCCATATTTGATTTTGCTGATGTGTGTTATGTGCTTAATGTCTCACTTATTTTCGATGTTAGCAGTTTGTTGTTTTCATGCATGTATAAAAGTAATAACTATTGAAACGTGTCTGCTGAATTATTCTTAAACGAATTAAAAACTTTTCATGGATTTTTTTAAGGTACTAATCAAGGCTGCAAAAAAGCTGTGAAAATTCACACACCAGACACCACCTCCAAAAATCTATTCCATACATTGCAAATTCAACAGACAGCTTACAGTGTGTCTTTGTGTATATGTATGTATGTGTGTGTGTTTGTGTGTGTGTGCGTGTGTGTGTTTGTGTGTGTATGTGTTGTATGTTTGTGTATGTGTATGTTTGCGTGTATGTGTGTGTGCATGTGTGTATATGTGTATGTTTGTATGCATGTATGTGTGTGTATGTGTGTATATGTGAGTGTGTGTGTGTGTGTGTGTGTGTGTGTGTGTGTGTGTGTGTGTGTGTGTGTGTCTGTAGTCACCATTTTAGAAGTTAAACCGCAGTTTCATTCATATTTCTTATCCTCGATTATTTCCTTCTCGCTTTATCCTTCACTCAGTAGCTGTACTAAATGACCGGTTTCTTATGTTCACGTTCCTCTTCCTGCTCAAACAGACAAACATTACAACTCCTCCATTTAAACCCATCAGGGAATCCAGGCGCTACTGGGCCCTTCTGTCGGAATCCAGGCCGGTCACAAGAGCGTGCATGGTGCTACACGAGTGCCAGCCCTCTGAATTACGCCTATTGCCACGTTCCACAGTGTCGTGAGTAAAAGACAATGCCTTAGAATTTGGAAAAGTAATACAGGTGCCTTGTTATGCTGACTACTGCAATTTCATAAAGCTTGTTGCAAAGAATTGAGTACCGTCCTTATTCTAGTATGAGCTGAATTTTGAAGCTGTAGATTTGACATACCCGTTGACTTTGCTGTAATTTAAACAGTTAAAATTATAAATGCAATTTAGTTGTGTTTTTTAAAAACGAGACTGTTCTGGTGGTTCAAAGTTTAAAGGCATGAGTATGGCTTATAGCAAATTACACACTGTTTTGGGCATGCATCTCTTTTTAACAGTGTTGAATCCCTGTTATCTTTTACTGTCTATGTTCAATTAAACCAGAAGAAGAGAAGTAAGGTAGTTAGAGGACGATGGAAAGGGCGTTGGAAATCAAAACGTGTTTAGAAGTAAACCTAGTTTAAGGTTGGAAATTGTCATTCTCAACTTACTTTGCTTGTCATTATAGATTACGATGTTTTGTTCTTAGTTTCAATGTTGGCTTTTGTGGCCTTCTCTTTGCGAAACATTTTGGTTACTTTTACAGTATAGTCTGTATTGTATTGTATAGTATAAGGTTTTACGGCGCTCGCAACTGACAGTACAGTCTTTGTCTTTTAGATTTGCGTTGAATTGGTTTGTAAAAAATCAAACAAACAAACAAAAAACGAAAAAAATCAAGAACAACCAAACAAACGTATACAACTAACAAACAAACAAAATCAAACAAGCAAATAAACAAACTAATAAACTAAATAACTAACAAGCTACCTAACTAACTAACTAACTAACTAACTAACTAACTAACTAACTAACTAACTAACTAACTAACTAACTAACTAACTAACTAACTAACTAACTAACTAAAGAAAAAAATAAGTGGCACGTACTTCATTGTGATGACTTGGATGCAGCTCACTCCAAATGTTACGAGATACTCGATAACATCCACTGTTTTATCGCTTTCATAGACTCAGTAGGGGGGGGGGGTTAACGCTATTGGCGAAGTAAGAGCAAAATATTCTTTGCCGAACATTGATTTTTCGTATAGCTAACATGAAATGAACTTGAAAATAATCCCCAAAGAGCTTCAACATAATTGCCCTGATGACGTGAGTTTGGGTCTGAGCTGAAGTTATACCATGTACAGTTACACTCCTGGAATTATAAGGAGCGTACAGACACATGCAGGGTAAATGCATATTTTGAGTGCATTTTCATCACAGCAGAAAGCCACGCAGCAAAGAAACGTGATGCGTAAACACAGGTCAGAGTTGAGAGAGAGAAAGAGAGGTCGTTCCTGTTTTCTGGCAAAGTTTAATACTTCTTCATGTACTAGGTTTTCCTATTTTGTCTTTTGTTGTTAATCCTATTAAGACTTTCGAAGAAACAAACAAACAACAACAACAAAACCTGAAAACAGTGTGAATCGAGGGCCACAGATCATTGTGATTGTCTTTTGAAATTTTCACATTAAGCTCTACAGCCGTACGAAGAGAGTAATATTTGATGAAAATTAGGAACAAAGGTTACACTAGCAACACAATCTTGTTTACCAATTGTCAGAAATGGGCACGTTATTGGCGATCTCAGAATCTAGACTAATTTTCTTTTTAAGGATTAGCGTCTCTCTGAATAAAAGGTTTCTTCGAGGTCAGTTGGAGTATGGTATTTCTTTTTACTAACACCAGCATTGAAACCTCCTCAACGTATCTTGGGTTTATGACGTTTTTCAGAGGTTACATATGGTAGGTGGGAGTTTCACTTGTTCACAAATCTGATTTCCAAGAAGAGTCCCCATTGCCAGTTTGCTCATGGACAATTGTCTTAAGAAGAAGAAAAAGAAGAAGAAGGAGGAGGAGGAGGAGGAGGAGGAGGAGGAGGAGGAGGAGGAGGAGGAGGAGGAGGAGGAGGAGGTGGAGGAGGAGGAGGAGGGGGAAGATCCTCAGTATAGATTGATATTTAATGTTTGATTACAATTTCTGAGCAAAGTTTTACTGTATATTATTTACCTCTCCCTTGTCCTTGCCCCCCCCCCCTTTTCTTTTCAGCTGTGTCGTCACGTGTTCATCACCTGGACTTCGATCTTGACAACGAAACAGACGTCGAACAGCTAAATACTTCTGTTGCAGAAGTGCGAGAGTGCATGGATGAAAATGGTGGTCAAAGGTACACTGCCCCCATCTTTGACTCTATTATGAACATGATATGCCCCCAATTTAGAGGTCAACACAAACAGCTGACGTGTCACGTGGCGAATGACCGAAGTCAAGACAGCAGTTTTGGGGATGAGGCTAAGTGGATTCGCCTCTTTTACCGATGTGGTAGGTTTTCGACCGCTCATAACTCTGGGTTCTTGTATGTTTGTCATTTTTATTTTTTCTTAGAGGTTTGGGGAGGGGGGGTGGCGTAAAAAAACTTGCTGTATCCTTAGGTCTATGTGTGATTAACAGATTTTGTTTTTGTAGAGGTTTTACAGCGCTCGCAACAGCATACGGTCACATGAGCGCCAAGGGGTGGATGTCAACAGAGAAGTCCATACAGGGAGTCATACTTACTCTGCTCATTTTTCTAGCTTCAACAGCACAAAGTTTGCTTCGACTATCAAGGCACCCTGAGAATAGCGAGTCACAAGAGTGAGACAAACATGCAAAAGAAGAAGAGGAGAAATGACGATAGTAAGGATTAGGAAAGAAAAGGCAGCAGTTCCCTGTTGCAGTCCAGACACAGTTATAAGCATAACATTGATGAATCAGCCCATTTACAATTACAATTCTACCTTTGGGAATGGCCTAAAGACACTTTAGACAGTGGCACCGCCCCGGGGGTAGTGATTAACAGACAAAAAAAAGGGGTGGGAGAGAATCAGAGAGAGATAAAGAGATAATTAGAGTTCAAGGAAGAGACACAGAAAGACGAAGAGAGGAACAGAAAACAACAGAAGGAGAGAGAGAGAGAACGTGAAATAGAGAGAGAGAAAGAGACAGCGAGAAATAGAGATAGAGAGAGAATAATGCTCAGGGTCCAAGTCAAAGCGTCTATATCCTGCAGCTGCTGGTCGCAACACCTCAAAGTTTAAGAAAGGCTTTCACAATAAATGGACAGCAAAGTAGCAACGCAGTTTTGTGTGCATCGTTTGTCATTGCCAACGTTAAGTCCTGCCTATCCTACTTTTTCAATGTTATATTTTCGACACGTTCTTGGTAAAGCATTCCTTTATGGTACCCATTAGACAAAAGATTCTGTTTTGCTCTGTCTCTGCTGTTTCTTCAGGTACACGGCGTCTGTGTGTTATTTTTAACTAAGCTATTCCGCGAACTAAACAACGGTGTGAGTTCAAAGCTCGCTTAGGGGAAGTATTGTTTCGTCAACTATCTTTGTCTTTCTTCTGTGATGGCTCTAGCGTTCAACACGAAAGTGTTTGGATGCAGAAAAAGCTAATTTATGTTCTGAATTATGCATTGTGTCATTAAATTTTGGAACAAACTTCCAAACTACTGTTACTTACAGCTTTATTTTTCTTGTGAATTACACAGATTCAATAATGCAACTGAAGTTAAAAACTTGTATTTGTCCTTTGGGCTTGTACAATATGTCTGGTTTTCTCTGTGTATGAAGCATTGAGTTATTTCTCAGCAAAGTAAAAAGAAGTAGGGTCGTTGTATATTGAACACACAGGAAGATGTCTGTCGTAATTACAATTTATTCTCTCTTACAATTCCAGTGAAGAAAAATAGCAGAGTATTTCATCCAACTTCCACAGTATTGGAACCGAAGAGTTATATCCTTGTTTAAAACTCCCAGGCTGCAATTGAATAATCTTCTTTATCAACGGAAATGAATAAATTCACCTGCATGTGAGAGGTGTAAATCACATACTTGGATTTACTTGGATTCAGAGCTAAAATCGTAGCAGGCAGCACATGTCCATAGCTGCTCACCTCTCCTTTCCAACATCCACCCCACGGTCTTCTTGCTAATTGTCTCCATAAGGAGCTGGTTTGAGACACGCCTGACTACTCCTCGGAGCAAACTTTATTTCCCTGTACCCCGCACACACTTTTCTTTTATTGTGCTGAGCGTGTGGTCGTGAAGGCTCCCCTTGCATTTGGCGATCACCATTGGTGGGTCGAGCATTATTCGGCCACTGGGTTCTGCTTTGCCGGCAAGTTCTTCAGCACGCGCATTTCCAACACTCCGACGTGACCAGGGCAGAACACCCATGTAATCCTTAGGAGGTGGCTATTTGCAATGGGAACTCTCCAATCACTATAGAGCCACCCACTCCTGATTTTTTCTAGGGTGCTCAACGAATCTGTGACGAACAGGTCATGTTTATACGCTTCCATACTGATCCATTCCAGCGCCTCTGTTATTGCCTTAACCTCCATTGCCATGCTCGATGTAGTGCACTCGTAGGCTCCAGACTGTTCTTCAGTTATCCTCTTGTCAACTCGAGCACTGAACGCCCACCCAGATTTCTGGCCAGGCATCACTTCATGTAAATCACATGAAATTAGAGAAGATTTCGCTTTAGTTTGTATTGTTCAACTCTGTATAAAAAGGACGTGATTCAACCCCCCCCCCCCCCAACCCCCAACCCCATTTTCCTATCTCAATCCAGTGATCAAAATCTGCAACTTTTAACCCATGAAAAAAGGTATACGAACAACTTAAAATAATGATAATGATGATAATAATAATAATAATAATAATAATAATAATAATAATAATAATAATAATAATAATAATAATAATAATAATAATAATAAAAGTAATGGTGATAATAATAATAGTAATAGTAATAGTGACAATAATGATAATGATAACAATACTAATAATGAATATTAATGATAATAATAATAATAATAATAATAATAGTAATAATAATAATAATAATAATAATAATAATAATAACAATAATAATAATAACAATAACAGTAATCATCATAGTCATCATCCTAATCATAATCATAATCATAATAATAACAATAAATAATTACAATGATACACCAGCTTTTGTTTTTTCCTTTTTCGCTTTCTTTGTTCTAAGCCCCAGATGAAATTACAACAGCAGAGCCTGAGGTAACAACAGCGCCGATCAACGTAACAACAGCGCCGATCAACGTAACAACAGCGCCGATCAACGTAACAACAGCGCCGATCAACGTAACAACAGCGCCGATCAACGTAACAACAGCACCAATCAACCCAACGACAGCTAACCCCTTTGTAACCACAAGCAGCAACAGCAACAATAGTGGTGAGTCTATTCTGAAATAGTAATTAATGGGCCGGAGAGTGAATGGATTAATCAATTTATTTACTTTTGTAAATGAAACAGTAGTAGTTTTTTCTGGCAGAGACATCCTGTTCCTGTCTTTTAAACTATTTTAAATAGAAGACTGCCTCAAGCAGAATAATAACTCGTACATAGTTCTTTCGATCATCTGCTCCATGCATATATTATTCTGTTATCATGTTACTGGATATTTAAAGATTAACTGCTTTTTTATCATACATGATTTGGAATGTCCATGAAACCTTTATTTGATTGAAACGTTCATTCTTGTAGTATCTTCGATCATTTTAAAGATTTTTTCTCAGTAGCGATATACTTGTACTTATGTACACATTTATATAAATACGTATTCTATAACACAGGCTACCATACGAGTTGTGGAATTTAAAAAGATTATAAGTGTTTTACGGCGCTCACAACTGCATAAGGTCATATTATGAGCGCGCCGAACACATGAAACATTTTCACTTGGTAGGAAATTTTGAATTTTGCCCGGGTGGCGCCTGAGGCCTACTCTTATTGATTTTAGACCACGAAGGGATCGTTGTGTGTATAGCAGCCTGGCGAAATGGGGTAATCCCCATTGAAAAACGAAATTTAAGAAAAAAGGTATTAATATTGACAGAGACAACAGAACGAAAGAAAGTAGGATTAAAATACCAATAACACTCTCCAACCACTAGCCATGCCAATATACATTACTGAGACAGACCCCCATGTACATTGGCATGGCTAGTGGTCGGAGAGCGTAACTGGTATTTTCTTCTTTTCTTTCCTTCTGTTGTCTCTGTCAATATCAATACCTTTTCTTCACACAAAACCAACATTCTGTGCCCCTCAGGTACGTCGCCCACGCTTGCCTTGTGCCCCACCTCGTGCACATACACCTGTCGGAACTCTTCCTTCACGGACTCGCCCGCGGAGCTTCAGGTACAGAATACACCTACTGCGTTTTTTGCTTCATTACTTAGGCTACCGGACACGTAATCGTGAGATTGCGGGTTCGGGGTTCGAGCCTCAGCTTGGTCCGACGTTGTGTCCTTGGGTAAGGCACTTTACGCAAATTTCCCATTTGGCTCGGTCGTTTCGGAGATGGACGTTAAACTCGGAGGCCCCTTCTCTTAAATAACCTAATAGCGTTGATAGGGGCGTTAAACATTTACCATTTCACAATTTTTTTGCTTCAATACGTGATGTGCTTTGAGGTTTTTGTTTGAGGCGTTTAGAAGCATTTCTCTCTCTCTGTCTCTCTCTCTCTCTCTCTCTCTCTCTCTCTCTC
>NW_004797556.1:622129-625566 GCF_000002075.1 Aplysia californica
GTGTGTGTGTGTGATTCCCCTCTCTCTCTCTCTCTCGCTCTTTCTCCCCGCCCTCTCTGTTTCTCACGTTCTGGCTCTTGCTCTTGCTCTGTCTTGGGGGCCTGTCTCTGTCTCTATCTATCTGTCTGTCTATCTTTCTATCTATCTATCTATCTATCTATCTATCTATCTATCTATCTATCTATATATCTATCTATCTAGCAAGCTAGCTAGCTATCCGGGCTCCGTAGCTGATTATGAACATTTTGGTGTAGCGGTTAGGCACTTCTCTGTCGCACGCACGAGAGCCAATTTCGATTCCCGAGTGGGGAGAACATTTTTATTATCTCGGTATCTCGATCTTTCTGCTGCGATGTATCCTTCTCCGCCGAATTGGCACAAACTGGGATGGTCAGAAGCGTGCCTACTAAATGATCCACAGTTTGTCGATGGGACCGTAAAAACACAAACATAAAAAAAACGCACGGTTGAAATATTTTAAAGCTCGGTATGCTTAAGCTTTGCCTCAAAGAGCAGACACAGGTTTGAGTGGGTTACAAGACTCAGTAAAAAGACAGAGGTCTTCAATAACCTACACTTGGTACTGGAGAATAACGTGATAACTATGCCATAGACGCGGAGCAAGTAAGCCAACTCAAAGTAGAATAAATAAATAGATAGAATCTGCAAATTGGCATGTATTTGTGCTAGGATGGGGTGAAAAAACAGCATTTGATATACTCTTAGTTGGTTAAAAACAAAGGTTTGGAATAACAGTAGAATTTCTCAAACCGGCCCTACAGTTCTGCATTGTTTTACATCTGAGATAACAAAAGTTCTCTGATATTTTTGTACTTGTAATGTTCATCTTGCAATGCAAGGATCGTCTCTCAAGGATTGCTTTTTTTAAAAAGAAACGAAACGTTTACTTTACTTTTACTTTTTTCCGTCTTCTGGTGTCCTTAGGATGTCGAGGGCAAGTTTCGTTCTTGTGCTTGGTGTGTAGAGTCTGTGATAGATATGTTATGTTGCTCCTGGACCTTTTTAACCCCTTCCAGCCAGGTCTTCCTCTTGAATTAAAGCCGAATTCTCGGGTGTTGTAAGCTCTAGCCGCTAGTTGTTTCTGGGGTATTCTGGTTAGATGTCCAAACCATTTGACTCTTTGACGCTCTATGAATTTTATTACTGGTGGTATTCTAGTTTGTAGACGTATAGTTTATACTGGTGACGTTGATGGTTTTGCAGAGACACCTCATTTCGCATGTATTGATTTTTCTTTCTCGTGCCTTGTTTAGAGACCATATTTGACACTGGTATGTTAATGTTGATATGAAGATGCTGTTGATGAGCTGGGATTTTACTTCGTTGGGATGTTCTTGTGACTGAGCAGGGGTGCTAGCTGGTAGGTCACTGCATTTGCTTTCATAGCTCTTGTTTCTATTTCTTTGTCCATACGCTCATCTTGTGTGAGGATGCTTCCCAAATATTTAAATTCCTCTACTTGTTGGAGCTGTGTTCCTTCAATAAGAAGAAACAAAACAAACGTTTAATATCAGTGCTGCTGGTGACGTCTATGATATTGCTTGAGGATTATCGGAGACGCGATTTTAGAGAGTAAAACATGTCTGCTCTCTTTGAAACTAACGGGTTGCATTTATAATAGCTTGCTTTCAAAAAGCACAAAATATCCCAATTTCAAAGAAATGCAGGGGTTCTTTAGACGAATCGTACTAGGGCTAACTTCCAGACAGGAAGTGTAATATCATGGCAGCTGGCAATGTATGCTTCCCATGAAGATTATTTCAGAATGCTATCAGGTCTGCTGGGCTAATAGTATAGAATGTGAAGCGCACAGAGCTTGCTGTTCAGCTTTAAAAAAAATATTATATCATCCCATTGTGAGGACGTGCTGTGTGTTGCAGGCCCGACTAGAGGAGCTGCAGAACGAGCTGCTTGTCAACACGGACACGCTGTCCAAGACGGTGAGGAAAAAGAGCAGCGCTTACGACAGCCGGCCAAGCTCCACTGCCTCCGGGACCGTCGCTATCGTCCTCCTTGCTACGGTCGTGGGATTTCTCGTCAGTAGTGACGTCATCAGCCTGGTGTATCATATTCTCAATGTGTGGATGGGTCACTCCCGCCGTCCAAAAGAGATTGTTCAGGAGACATGACCAATACTGCACAACGTTGTTGTATTGTCGTAATAGTGATTGTATTACTACTTGTCGTGGTGGCCATACGCATTTCGTGTATGAATAAAAGGAGGTACAGATATCGTTTACGTTAGATCCCATTTTACAACTGGTACACTTAAAGTGTTATATTCCTTTTCCAATTTTAAGAATTGAATTCACCTTTCTTGGACAGTGTCCCATTATCATTGAAAAAAACAAAACAAACAATTTTGCTCAAAGTTCGCCTCTGTATTTATTATGCATTAAAATATTTAAAATATATGCATTTATCGGTTAATGATCCATGTATTTCTCTGTTTTTATAGGTGTACGAATTGCATGTAGCACAAGTTCCGCGCATATTTACCGCAAACCTGTCAGAGATCAAAGAGAAATGCTCTGCTTCACCGGAGTCCAATGAAGTGCACTGAATGACCTTCAGTGTTTTCGAATCAATTTTCCAGAGCAGAGTAAATATGCAAACAATATTATACTGCCGACCTGTATCCCTTAAACTGTGATATTATTAAATGAATATTCTGTGACGCATTACGACGATTGTGCTGCTGATCAAAGGACGTGGGCGTTCAACACGTTTTTCTTCAAAATACTTGATGTTACCCTATTTTTTCCTCCATTTGTTTCCTCGGGGCACAGTATTTTTAGCGCTCCTCCTTGTCCCTGTTAGAGTTCTAAAGCTGTTAGAAAAAAAGAATATTCTTGATTTTCTTGATTTTCAATAGTATATTGACCCGTTCTTATTCCTCAAATTTTGCGTGTGTATGCATACTGTCTTTACGCTGTTTGCTTACATATAAATTTGACGCTGAAATGTTTGAATGAGAAGTAGATTTTATTTTTAATGTTGGCCTTTATGGAGAGAACGAGATTTTGTTGAAATGTCTGAATGAGCGAGTGTTTTGTTTTTCTTTTTAGTAAGCATTTCTGTGTGTATGAATTAAATGATTGTATGTGCTTGTAAATGACAGCCTGGCTGTGATCTTGTGCATATATGAGTTTCGTGAGAGAGATTAGAATGACTAGTACGTTTGGGTGTGTGTGTGTGCGTGTGTGTGTGTGTGTATGTGCGTGTGTTTGGGTGCTAGTGTGTTGTGTGTGTTAGTGTGTATGTGTGTGTATGTCTTTATGCGAAATCTTAGTGTGCCTGCGTGTGTGTTTGTTTGTGTGTATTTCTGTCTGAATGTGTGTAAGTGCATGTATGTGTGTGTGTGTGTGTGTGTGTGTGTGTGTGTGTGTGTGTGTGTGTGTGTGTGTGTGTGTCTG
>NW_004797556.1:626867-629767 GCF_000002075.1 Aplysia californica
CCCCCTGTTTTCGCCCTCCCGTCGAAAATAAATCCGTTTGTCGGAGCCACACATTTCTCCTGATTACTTCTGTTAAGTTTTTTATAAGAGTTTTTCGGCCTACAAGTGCTGAAGCTTTAATGTGTTATTAGAGAGTAACATGCAAAGAAAAGAAAGAGGAGTAAGGAAGATAGATGTTTGATAGGAAAGAAGGCGCAAACCACACCACAGCACTCGCCAACCACCCACTGGCCGATTTTGTGCGGAATAGTTACTCTTAGCTGGATGATTATAGATCATATGATATTTCACTCTTTGGCCTGTTGCTGATGGATTCTTCTCACAAAATGTAGAACTTTGTCCGAATAAATTATGCTCGTTTTACAAAGGTTTTGTGTTTGAGTGTAAATACATATTATTATGAGTTTGATGTTGGGGAGGTGCGTGCATGCATGTGTGTATATGAGTGTGTTTGTGTGTGTGTCAGAGAGAGAGAGAGAGAGAGAGAGAGAGAGAGAGAGAGAGAGAGAGGCGATGTAACACTGAGCGTGTGTCACGGCTTAAGGGGGGGGGAGGGAGGGTTGGGAGGGAGGGGGATGATTGGAGTAGAGCAATGACTGCAAATGATTGGTACTAGGGGAGTGCAAGCCCTCGAGTACTCGAGTATTTACCCCATGCGAATACTCACTCGAGTCCGGAAACCTCCGGACATTCAAGTAATGTACTTTCTTTTTCTTAGATAGTGAAATTTTCACAGTTACTTTTAGTGGCAGCATTAATTGTTTTCGCGTTTTCTCATTTTTCATTGTTGGTTATTCAAACATTAAAGTTATTTTGATATTGTTTGTTTTGGGGGTTTTTTTGCCATTAAGATTTCTTTTTCTTCTTTTGGAAAAGTGTTGTTATTCAACTTCCAAAATATTGAACTTCCAAATGGTAGATCTAACGGAGGGGAAATAAACCTGTAATAATAGCAAAAGGATTTAATAAAGAATTACTTCCCTTAGCTCTTGAGAACCACCCTTTTTCCATTGCGCCTCTCTGTGTAATATTTCTTCCTCTTTATTCAAGAAAAAAAAGGTTCGAAAAGAGATTTTACTAGACAAGCAACAGAACTATTTGATTTTCGCTCAATAATGATCATGACGCTCGTAGTAAACGCAAGATACTGATTGGGTTCAGAAAGAATAGTTTACAGTAAAGTAGGATATTATTTTTTCCGAGGTAGCAGCAAGTTAGACAACTCAAACAAGCATGACTTGCCGGGGTTGCTTCTCTTCTCAATTCCTTGAGGAGAAATCGTTGATCTCTGACAACTTCAATAAGATGTTGCTTACTTTTACTTTTACTGTTTCATCCTCTATTGCTGTTAATGATCCAGGGGAGATACCGTTTTCTGTGGTAGGCCAGCTCAGCAGCTCTTTCAATTGGACTATTGTAATTGACTCCTTCAATCCACCTTTTGCGTGGCCTTCCTCTTCCCTTATAGCCTGAGTGCTTGGTGTTATAGGCGCTCGAGGCTGGCTGACTAGGTGACATACGTAACAGATGGCCAAACCAGCACTCCGTGTCAATAGCAGCTCTTCTTCATTTCTCTGCCTGTTTTGTGATTTTGCATTCAGTGATTTTGCTCTCTTGGATTCTACTTAATTCTAGGTCTGGCTCTGGCACTGGTGGCACAATGCTGGTATAAAAATCGAAGTGATAAGCTGTCTCGTCGTGTCCATTGAGATGTTTGGGTGAGATAGGAAAGGTGCGAGCTGGAAGGTGAAGGCGTTTGCTTTTTAGTTAGCATTTCTATTTCTCTGACTATGAGCCCGTTTTCAGGAAAGGTATTGGCAAGATATTTAAACTCCTTCACCTGTTTCAGACGGTTACTATTGACATCGGTGTTCAGGGGGCTATGGTTTCATCTCACTTTAATAATTTCAGTTTTTTATGTGCTGATTTCGTTATTTCTCGCACCTGTTGTTCAGTCCGGTAAATAAGATTTTTACAACTGAAAAACTTGTAGTTAAAAAACAGACAACGAGCACTCGATCTGTCACAACTTCAAAAAAGTCATTTTGCAGTAGGATATGACACCTTCAAAATTCAATTCAGCACACTGTATAAAAAAACAAGGAGCAAATGTTTTAACGGGATATGTTCTAAAAGATAATATATATTTTATCAAACTCTTCGTGTATAATAGAAAGGCATGTTTATTGCAAGGGTCTTCCTTTTCTTCTCAGTTCCATGTTCATTTCATGCAAGTAAGTTAAACAGGAGATGATTTCTAGGGAAGTCTGAGGGATAATATACATCGACTGCATTTATAAGTGAGATAGCTTTCCGTATACTCAGAGATGATGTGTGTCAAAAGTCGTTTTTCACATTATTTTTTTTTTTTACAAGGAACACCCCCCCCCCCCCCCAAAAAAAAAAGGACAAAAAGAATTATCCTGGGTAATTTCTAACTTTTCGGAAGGCATTTTGTTTTATTGGATATTTCAAAATTGATATTGATTATTTGCCTGTTGACAGAAGTGAACTTGCTGAATTGTTTATTTTGGATGCCCTTTTATATAGTAGACATTCCCAGCTATCTGTTTCATGCATTCGGAAACCTTCATACTTTTTTAACCCTCCTTTTTTCAATATTATGCTTTCTTAGGGCCAGAAACCTATTGCTTCCAAGATCCATTAACAGCGATTCGTCATCGTGTGTATATAGTGAGGCCGCTTAGCAAACCTATTGTGCATTTTGTGATACAAGCACCAAACTTGGCACAAATGTACATTAACATATCGAAATCATTTTCAGATATTAGGCCACTCGGATTTCTCTCTTAATGACCGCCATATTGGATTTCAAAATGGCCGTCATTTGAAATCTATATTTTTTATTATCTCTGGGTCTAATGCTGCTATTGACTTCA
>NW_004797556.1:630867-636340 GCF_000002075.1 Aplysia californica
GCAAGCCGAGATTGCGACAGCAAGGACAGCAGACTCATTCCTGCAAGCATCTCTTGTCTTGCGCTCATGAAGAGCACATCAAATGACTGCAGCAGTACTGTACATCCTGCAACACCATGCCTACAACCACTAGTGTCTGGCAGAAACCAGGGATGCATAGGAAATTCCTGCGTTGGAAGACTGGTGACGCCAGAGACGAGACAAGATCTCCCAGTTTCGCTACTGGGCAGCTGTGCTGGAGCAAGAACTGTTGGTTCTAGTGTATGTGCGTTCTCTCAGGCAGGGATCATTGATGATGTACCTCGATGCTCTGACAGAGCTGGTCACCTGGTTCCACGCACATGATCATACCCATTATGTTAGGTGGATACCGGTGCACCTGAAGAACATCGCCGAACTCACTACGAAACACCCAGACGTAGCCAGGAAATTCAGTGAAGGCCATTTCACAGTTGAGAAAACACAGAGGGTGTTCTCTTTAATCCCGACTGACTGGGCACATGAGCAGAATAATGCCTGCATCAAAGAAAACGGTGGCGCGGTTGGGCTAACTGACAATCCTAGTGCCGTTCGTCGCTGGATGGTTTCAAGACCAGAAATTGCTAGGGTGATCGAAGATTTCCAGGACAGGAACCAATACTGGAGACAGCAAGCAAGCAGCAGACACACGTTATCATGATCAGACGCCAAGTGTACATGCCTCATTTGTGAAAGAGATTCGCTGTCTCGTCAGTATCATAAAGGAGATGGGCAACCCATTCGAGGAGGAGAGTCAGGATCTAGTCATACTGGACACATACGACATCGCAGATCCTTCTGCCGTGGAGACCGTGATGAAAGCCAAGAGGATTGGGCAAGAGCAGCCCGAGGCTTTCACCAGAGAGTGTCTGTTGGACAGAACAAAGGCAGTGGACGACCCCATTCCTCGTGACAAAGCTAAAGGTATTCAGCACTTCCACTCCGAGAAACAAGAGTAAATGTTAGGAACAGTTTGCCTCTGTCAAAAGTAACCGTGAACTCGTCGCACGCCTGTACATTGGCTGGCAGACGAGGGGTAGAAACCTTGAGGAGTTCTTTCGTCACAAGAACCAGGCATGTCCTCCTGCACTGTCTGCTGGTGGAATCCTCTTCACTTGTACTAAGAATGATCTCATCACAGGCTTTGAAGAAATCTTCGACGCCAAGACAGAGACTCCTGTCACTAGCTGTATAGTTCTTGATGGAGCAGCTATCGCCCAGATTGGCTGCATTAAATTAAAGACATTTGAAGAGTATGCTCCTAAGATCTTCATCCCATATAGCAAGAAGACTGCGTGGGCAGTCTGGATGGTACTGCCAGAACTCACTGAGGCGCTGCTGCTGGAGTCCTCTGCACTACGTGACATACCAAACGATGCAGTGTCAATCATCAAGAGGTTCGTGATCCTGTTGTATGATCGAACCAGCAAATGCACGGACAATGACACGGGCAGGAGGAAACTCTTCGCAAGGAAGAACGATGTGCAGCTGATCCTTCCAACGTAGGCAGCTTTAGAGGAACATGTCAAGAGGGGAGTGTATTGAGGTGGAAATGTGTGGGGTCAGATACTTTTGCCAGCACCAGAGCTCCCTCCACAAAACAACTAGGGCTGGTCAATGACTGGAGGACAGTACACACCATACTGGACCAGGCTACCCAAAGCAGCTCACAGCTGCAATGAGCTGGTTTCTTGCAAGTGCCATTTATGGTGTGTGAGGCTCTACAAAAGTAAGAAGACTGCCCTCTGTGTGTGTGAAGGGGACTGCACAGGACGATGAGTCCACAACATACATGTACTTGTGGCAGTGCTGAACTTGTTAACATGACACTGTTTATGTACATGCATCTTCAGTACCGATATTTACCTAGCCTCAGATACCAGACCATTGAAGAATATCAATATACAACTGGCCTCAGAAATTAGACCATGTAGCATGCTAGAATTGTACCTACGACATTTACAGACTTAAGACTTTTTCGCCCATTTAACATTGCTTTCAAAATTGTGTCGATATTGCCGTAAAATACACACTCAATCAATCAATCAACATGCTTTCATATAGTCATTCTTTTCAAAGTATCGTGTTCAACCTATTATTTTCCTAGATCATTTTATAAAACAGAGTGTGAAAGATAACATTACGTTGAAATTGGTGCCGTTGGATTGTGCATTGAATTGTGCACTGGAAAAGATTTGTGCATTAGAATTTTTGATTTGTGTCTTTGATTTAGGTTTGTGCTTTAGATTGTGCATTGGATTGTGAAATTGGTATCATAGGATTCCTTGCCCCCCCAAAACATGCGTTTAGACACCAAAATGAAGTCAGTAGCAGCATTTGACCCAGAGATACTCGCAAATGTATATTTCAAATGGCGGCCATTTTGAAATCAAATATGGCGGCCCATTAGTAAAAATACGCTATGCAGATCGTTACCGTTGGATTCCTTGCCCCCCAAAACATACATTTAGACACCAAAATGAAGTCAAGAGCAGCATTTGCCCCAGAGATACTCGCAAAAGTAGATTTCAAATGGCGGCCATTTTGAAATCCAATATGGCGGCCCATTAGTACAAATACGCTATGTAGATTGTAACCATTGGATTCCTTGCCCCCAAAAACATACAATTAGACACCAAAATGAAGTCAATAGCAGCATTTGACCCAGAGATAATCGCAAATGTAGATTTCAAATGGCGGCCATTTGGAAATCCAATATGGCGGCCATAAAGAGAGAAATCCGAGTGGCCCAATATCTAAAAATGTTTGCAATGTATTAATGTACATCTGTGCCAAATTTGGTGCTTGCATCACAAAATGCACAATCCTTTAAAATTTTTGGGCTAAACCGCCCCATTACTCTTGGTTTTATCGTAAACGAATTTTAATTTTTTTGGATGATTTTTTTCCTGAGGTAGTGTTCAAATTTGCAAAATATCCGTGAAAATCCACACTCCAGACTCCACCAACAAAAATCTGTTCTATATATCAAAAATTCAAAGACTAATTTTTAGTATTCTGTGAAAATTTCATGAAGACTGGATGAAAAATGGTGGAGTTTTTCAAAAACGTCTAGAGAAAAATCGCATTTTGAGAAAACGGCCGATAAAGAAAAATAAAATATTGACTTTATGAGGAAATGGTGGTGACAAACATGCCCGGTATTTGAAGAAATCAGGTTTTGGGGGTTCTAATGCAATTAAATAGTTGTAGGAGAGGCTGAGGAAGCTAAAAATACCTACAACTCAAATTCCATAATTCTGAACCGAATTGGAACTTTGGGTGTGTAGCCGCCCCCTCCCCCCACCCCCTGAAGTTAAAGAAACCTATTGTTGGTATCACACTGAAAATCAAACACGAAAAATTGTACTTTTTGGCCCAGGCGATAATCCTCATTGAAATTGCTTTTGGTTAGGATTGTTTGTTTTTATGCCCTATCTGAAATAGGTGGCCAGGGGTTTATTAATTTACGAGTTGTAAGTCCGAAACGCTATCTTGATTGTTTTCTGTTGCTGAATAGTTATCGTTTGTTCGCAGGGTCATTACATTCTACAAATTGTCACACTTTTCGGTACCACTTTGCAAAGTTCTTGGTCTGAGATTGCGTTGGTAATTTTGAGTTTTGAGAAAGGTTTACACACTAACGTCAAAAAATTACCATGCTGCGTTAGATTCTACTTTTTCTTTTCCAAAGAAACTGCCTTAACACTGCACCCCCCCCCCTCCCCCCCCCCCCCCCAAAAAAAAACCCACATTACATTAAGATTTTTCCGAATTTACAAAAACGATTATTATTATGTTTCTCTGTTGTTTGTTTTTATCTGGATAAATTTTCCTGGAGGAGCAAATATAGTCAAACTTCAAACTTACTCATAGTTTGAGTGGAATGAAAAGGTAGGTCTAGTTTGACTTACTTTTAACGACTCCTTTATTGGCTATTTTCCTCTTACGGGAATAAGTTTTCTTTAATAGTGTATATATAATAACTCTGTAACTTAACACATGTAACAGCCAGGATCGTTCACCTTTTTGCTAATAGTTGATGTAAATAAGGCCAACATAATGTTTTTGAGAGGAAAAAAAATTGTTGTAATTGATAAGACGTTCGGTTGTTTTTTTTTAATTGATTTAAGAGTGCCATGCAACCTACATAGAGCGTTATTATTTTTTTTTAGTCAAGTAATTTGAATGAAGCCTGCGACTGCAAAAGTGAAAATAGAACGCTCAGAAGAGAGTGCATGGCAGCCTTCGCGGTCTTATCTTCGGGGAATTCATTCGAAGTTTGGTCATCTACAGACGCCTGCAAAGGAAACAAAATAATACTTTCTTTGATTTCACATAGCGAACTCTGAGTCATAAATAGATTCTAACGTGGACTGTCTCATAATTAAGATGAAATGACCAAACTTAGAACGTTTTAATCTAGATCTAATTACAATGATATTTTATCATGAAGCGTTCATAGTCTGATTATATTTATCTACTTCTTAATGTATTCCCTTTGAAAACAAATTTTTCCACCGGGTCACAAGGAATACATATAATTATATTTCCTCCTTCAAACTGTTCCCATCTGCACATTGCTACGAATTCTTTACTTTTTCAATGAGATCTTCTTTCTCTGAGAAAATTTATCCTGACAGATTATGTTAAAGGATCCAAACGGGTGATAATCAAAAGCTAGAAGCACGTCTTGGGCTGTGTTGCGGGTGTGGCAGAACCCCCAGTTGTTTTTCCAAAGCCAATCCTCGGTCAGTTTTGCTGTACGTGGTATTATAGAATCGTGTTGCAAGATAATGGGCTCCCTCAGACAGCCTCGTATTACCCGGCGCAATGCGTCTTTTTTATAAATATGAGGAGTGAACGGGGAAAATGGGAATAGTCACAAACTAAAAATCGTGAGGGTATCAATTTTGCACGCATGCTGACTGTATTTCTGTTCAACTGTTGGTTGATTATTGTTGTTAGATTTTCCATTCAACAAAACATAACAACACAGCACCAATCAAACAAATATGAAGTTGTGAGTCCACGAGCTTTTAAAAAAATTGACACCCTCACAAATTCCAGTTTGAGATTATACCTGTTTTTCCTGTGGACTCGTCATACGTAATCAGTGTTGCAAAGTATCTGGCTACCGTTACGTAATAAACACCTCCAGGCGCCGCTTTGCCGACACCACAAAGTAGCTATCGAAGCTTACCATTGAGTAGCTACAGTCTCTTTGTATCCGTACATGTGTTCAAATTTCTCAGTCTCGAGTACATGCGCGTGGATCTAAATTACGGTAAACCGGGGTGACTAAGGCACCTTTTATAACTTCAGGGATTCATAATTTGAAACGTCATGAGTTTAAGTTAAAATTTTGAGTTCAAATTATGGAAATGGTTTAATAGTATGGATATAGACCCTTTTGGGCGGAAATATGTCCAATTCTTTTAAAATATGAGGGGGA
>NW_004797556.1:636440-643860 GCF_000002075.1 Aplysia californica
TATAATCATTCTTTTCAAAGTATCGTGTTCAATCTATTATTTTCCTAGATCATTTTATAAAACAGAGTGTGAAAGATAACATTACGTTGAAATTGGTGCCGTTGGATTGTGCATTGAATTGTGCACTGGAATAGATTTGTGCATTAGAATTTTAGATTTGTGTCTTTGATTTAGGTTTGTGCATTAGAATTGTGCATTAGATTGTGCATTGGATTATGAAATAGGTATCATAGGATTCCTGACCCCCAAAACATGCGTTTAGACACCAAAATGAAGTCAGTAGCAGCATTTGACCCAGAGATACTCGCAAATGTAGATTTCAAATGGCGGCCATTTTGAAATCAAATATGGCGGCCCATTAGTAAAAATAAGCTATGCAGATCGTTACCGTTGGATTCCTTGCCCCCCAAAACATACATTTAGACACCAAAATGAAGTCAAGAGCAGCATTTGCCCCAGAGATACTCGCAAAAGTGATTTCAAATGGCGGCCATTTTGAAATCCAATATGGCGGCCCATTAGTAAAAATACGCTATGTAGATTGTAACCATTGGATTCCTTGCCCCCAAAAACATACATTTAGACTCCAAAATGAAGTCAATAGCAGCATTTGACCCAGAGATAATCGCAAATGTAGATTTCAAATGGCGGCCATTTTGAAATCCAATATGGCGGCCATAAAGAGAGAAATCCGAGTGGCCCAATAACTAAAAATGTTTGCAATATATCAATGTACATCTGTGCCAAATTTGGTGCTTGTATCACAAAATGCACAATCCATAAAAATGTTTGTGCTAAACCGCCCCACTAATAGGCTTAAGTGAATGCCCCAGTTTTAGCCTGAAAGAACAGTCGAAAAAATAGAATAGTGTGTCGTTGGTGCCGTTTCATGTGTAAGCTTCGTTGTAATTGTTCTGTGGGTTTTTTGTACTCAGAAGCCTAAATGTTCAGATTCTTGTGAGTCTGAAAATGCTAAATGATTCTAGAATTAGTACTATTGTACATTCCTGGGTGGGAAATTACGCGGATCCCACAGTGGGCTTATTTTTTAACAGTACTGCTGTGTTTTATGTTCTTGCGGAATAACAAGATGAAGTCTTGGCTTATAAAAGCCAACAAAACGTTACACAATTATAAGACTAAAAACACCTTTAACAAACACGTCGTTATTGACAGGGGCGAAGCGTCTATATAATCAAATAATCACTGCTTCCCTTCCTAATTTTGAAACATTGTCGCTGTCAAATTCATCCTTAAACGTAAACCTCTTAAATTAAATGTAAAAAGACGTTCGTAATCAACAATGAACAGTATGCCTAACATTCAAAACGGTTTCACGGCCACAGATAGCCTCCCCTCCCCTCTCGGGCCACTCCATAAGCAGTCGCAAGCTTTGATTTTTAAGTAAGCTTAAAGTGAGTCTGGAAGAGTCCCAATAGAATTGAAGGGAACATGTACATAGCAGTCCAAGCTGTTTCATTGCCACATATACCCTGTTCACCCCTTTGGGGCCACAGTTATAATCAATTTCAGACCCTGATTTTGAATGCTAACTAACGCTGGTCGAGTCTACCTCACAAATGTGAGGGGAACTAACTCCTAATAATCTCTTGACTGCTGCATGTGCTTGTTTTTTTTCCTCGACTTTTTACCGTCCTATAATCAGATCGTGACCTCGATTATGACACCAGCTCCTGGCCGCGAAAGGCTAACAAAAACAGCCAAATGTGAAATTTAAAAAATGATAATTGTCATGTTCTACCAAAGAGTTAGACTTACTGGTAGATCTATAACATATAGATCTAGTACTGACATCTCTGCTTCTTTGCTTTGTGTTTATGTATTCACATCTAAAGTTAAATTCAATTTTAGTTGGAACTGATATTTAATAAGATACTTTCCCGATTATTTTAGCGGTTGAACATACAATATGAATTTCGGATTTGCTTTCATTCACAACTCAGAGTCGCCGCCTCGAGTAAGATTCTTGTGTGATATCTATAGACCATATCTGGTCCCGTTTCACTTTGATTATCCTGTCAAACAAGTCAGCATTCGCCCCTGGTTATTGATCGACGTGTCTGTGGCATTGTTTGTTTTGTCTTGTTACAAAGAGCCCAGGTGAAATGACAGAGGATCTGTAGATAAAGTAGTTGGCTTCCTCTCTTGGAGGCAGTTATTCGCTAGCAGAAAAGTCTTGTAGACGTTTGAACATCTCAACGGGGTTCGAGCCACGGGCTCGACGTTGTGTCCTTGGGAAAGGCACTCTACACGAATTTTCCTCACTTCAACCAGGTGGATATGGGTACCCGGCCATAGACAGCGAAAGATCTTGTCGGCATGTTAGTGTTTTAGCGCCTAATTATTGCTGCTTACACTATATGCTTCCCAGGAAGTTGAGTTTGTTTCCGAATGCTCTCAGGTCTGCTGGGGTAATAGTATAGAATGTGAAGCGCATAGAGCTTGCTGTTGAGCGGGGATTTGCGCTATACAAATGCTATCTATTATTATTATTATTATTATTAAACCGGGGAGGACAACACTGATATAACTAGGTGAGACTGAGAGACAGGACATAGAAACAGAGACGGAATTAGCAATGACTGGAAGTAAGGGCTATAACAACTTCTGAATGAGATAGATATACTAAACTAATCTCTTGGTGCAAAGTGTTGACAGTGTCCTATGTCACCTATGGGGAAGCTCTCTCTCTCTCTCTCTCTCTCTCTCTCTCTCTCTCTCTCTCTTTCTCTCTCTCTTTCTTTCTCTTTCTCTTACTCTCTCTCTCTCACACACACACACACACACACACACAAACACACACTCACACACACACTAACACACACTCACACATACACAAACACACACACACACACTCACTAACACACACCTACAAATAAACTCACAAGCACAAACAGATACACTCATACATATTAAGGCACCTTCAAAGGTTGCATCTGAAACGTTTGTAACAGACTAGAATAGGGGTAGCTGGCGGATGCGCTGGTGTAGTTTGCTCCTTTTTCCCTATCAAACATCTCCAGTCCTCATCTTTCCTCTCTCTTTTCTGTGCATACTAGGTCAACTCCCCAGCAACATATCTTATCTTTGGCACTTATATGACTAATTTGTGTCGCAAGTACCGTAAAACTCTTACAAAAACTACAAACGAAGAGAAGCATCTCGAAAGGCGAATGCAAAACCGTCTTGATCTGTACTCGAGAAAGAGAATACGTACATACGGCTGTGAATTCCATGGATGCATAGTCAACCTTTGATGCAATTCCAACTACTGCTCAAATAAACCGTGACAAAGCCCAAAGCAAGGATGGTGAGGTGATAGCATTAAGAACATCAGCATGATGGCTGTCGTGTGGCACTGGGAAGAACTATGATCAACAGATATAATTTACAGAGAGAAGGAAAAGAAGGAAGACCAACCACTTTACTACCCGTGGTGTGTTTTAACCATGAGCTAGAGAGAGAGAGGGGGGGGGGGTTGTAGGGACAATGACTCGGCCACTTGTCAGATATAGGGGTAGCTGGCGAAAAAAAAACTGATAACATACCATTTATAAAGGAAGTAGATGTTTACTTCGGCTTTATATTATTGAAGAATCTTCACATTTGCAGAACACTCGATAGACCTTTCAGTTTATCGTCTTTATCAGAGACGACTGGTTGGCAGATTTTACTTGCCCTAGGATAAACGACAAACAAAAACCAAAAAAGAACCAACCGACGTCATTAAAGGACTTTGCTTAACACATCTGTGAAATATATTTCAGTAACGTGACAGAAAATGCTTTTAATATTAGAATGCTGCTGTCTGAGTAATAGCTAATGATGTACTCTTATCGCAAACTGCAACGGCCTATGTCAGGTACGGGCATTAAGGATATCCAAATCCGGACCTGACAAATCGATTCTGAATGTCTCACGGGCCAAAGCGGGAGAAAATGTTGATGAAACCGTTAGAAACACCCGAGCTCTCTTACGTGAGACCAAAGCTGACACAATGGCATAACAGATATAATGTCACTCAACGGCATTTCATGGTCTTAAAATACTAGATCTATCACTTCCCGCTGGGAAAGAAACTATTGCTTTTAATTTTCAAGGTAGACAATTTTTTGGGGGGGAGGGGTGGGGGTGGGGGGGTTAAATTAATATTATTATTATCAACTCACTGCCGGTTATGTTACTGTTAATTACTGATCGAAATGAAACGGTTTGGGGGCTGGATCTGGCCCGCAGGCAGTAATTTGCCCATGTCTGTCATAAATCAACTACATCAACATTATTCCTCAAGAGAGCTGAAACAAATTTTGCTTGGGGGGGGGGGAGGGGGGTGCAGTTTAGACGAAGAGCTTCAGCCAAAAAGTATAGAAATATTGTGGTGGAATCTAGCTTAAAAGGACAAAATCCCTATCACTACGGACAATTATGGAAAAAAGCTAAAAAGTTTAGAAATTGCTAGGGTCCCAGCGTTCTTGAGTATTTTTTTTCTTTTTCTGCTGCCCAAGTCGCTGTAAACAAGATCTTTCCAAACTTTCTGCCAGCCACTAGGGGAAATGACTGTGTTGTTTGTTGGCTGGCGTCATTTAAGAGTTTCCGGCCTGTGAGGCTTTGGGATTTTCAGAGAATGAGTCACTGACGACACACGGGTTCCCGAGTCGTGTCTGGAATCCAAGGAAATGACTTGAAGAAAGACGAAAACATTATTGGTTTTGGAACGCTGAGTGAGAAAGTGTGGGTGGGGACAAGAAAGAAAGTAAATAGAACGAAAAATACGGAAGCAGGAATGTTGGCTTTTAGCGAAACGACGTCTGCAGGGAGTCTTAGCTAAGAGAGTGAGAAGTCTACATTGTAACTACTCTTCTTAAACAAACTATCACGTTACAAGCTGACGATAGAATCACTGTTTTCAACATTCATTTGTCTAATGATCTAAAAAACATTCCGTGTATATAAAAAGAAAAGTCGGGGGGGGGGGGGGTAGGATGAGGACCTTGTTAGGAAGTCGCTGATAGAAGTAGGATTTTCAAACTTTTACGCTCGTTCATCTTTGCACCCGGATCGACGTCACGCTCATGGTTGGATATTGCCGTCACTTTTGAATATGGAATTTAATTACTGCTTCTTCTAAACTTGAGAAAACAAATCTATTGTAAATTGATCACATTATTCAGAAATTTTGGTTTGTAAAGCGGTGAAGACAGAGTACGTTTTCAAGACTAATTGTTCGATGTGTAATCCAAACACACAACGTTCTGTCGGAAGACGGGCTCATGAATGATGCTTTTATAACCAAATAATTGGTGGTAAGAAGGTTTTAAAATCTTTGAACAAAAAACAGGAGATCGATCGCTTCAGCGATGGGATTTTCCCCCCTTTGATGGCCCCGAAAGATAAGCGTACAAAGTAAAAATGTTTCCGTGAAACGGAAACGCGAAGAACAGACATTGAAGTAAAATGAACATTATTTGTTCTAATGTGAGGGGAAAACAAACATTTTAGAAAAACAAAAGCATTGTTCGGCTTCTGTCGATATGTATTATGGGAAAGCCTTTCTGGGTGCTTTCTGGAAAAGACTTTTTCCCCACAAAGCCTTCCGTAAACTGACAGCGTGCCAAAATCTATACCCTCCATTTGTGCCTGCTATCGTGCTTGCTCTAGCAACCAATGTCAACATTTTATCTAAATAGTTTGTTGCTATCGGCTTTCTTTGTTTTCTATGCCATAAAGGAACATGTGGCACCATCGAACCGTTAGTGTACTTGTTTACCTCTTCCTTTTGAGAAACAGATCTCGGGTCAGGTCTCTACTCTTGTTGTGATGAGCGTTTAAAAAGAAGTGAGTTCAACCAAACATCGTATACTAAAATGGTTCATTCCATTTTTTTAAATGATATCCATCACCAGCAACACACATCTATGTCGCCACGAGCACGTTCTAAACGTTCACCTTCGTCTTTCAAACTATGTTTCTTTTAGAGTAACCTGTCTTTGTCCCTTCTCTTTTTACTTCTTAAGAATAGTATCATAAAACAGTTCAATAAAAATATATGTCGTCATGGTCGAAGTTTGCAACGTTACCGTTAGAGCCTGAATGCATCTTAAAGTGTAAAATCTTTGATCCCGCGTGATTTTGACGTTATAATTTGGATTTACCCGCACAGACAAGTGTGTTTCGTCTTCTGAAACAGAAGAACAACTTTCAGAATAAATTGACACGTGATCTCAGATTATGAAAAAAAATCGGACAATTCATAATTCAATGACCTTTTATTACATGATACGGAACGTTCCTTTGCACAATTTTGTAATAGTAGAATATCAAAGTGCCAAGGGGAACTACACTTTCACAACCTTGTGTAACAGTAACAGCTTGAAAACATAAAATATTTACAAAACGTTTTGTTTCTTTCAAAGATGTGAGCTTGATAAGCAAAAAATAATAGTTTACAAAGAGATGAGATATACGAGATGACGTAGCGTGGTATTGGTTTAGATTTTTTTTTCCAACAAAGAAAGGCTATGTAAGAAGAGGCTGACGATACATCAATTTAAAGACCCCTCAGACACTTGATAGGCAAAAAAAATTATGTTTTACTTGTGCTGTTGTTATATTTTTTGTAATGGTCAAGGGACAACGGCTTGGTTTTTGTAAGATATCCATGTAAGAAACCACTTAGTATTGATATCAAGCAACATTTGAATTTGAAGAAAAATTTACAAAAATCACCAAAAGATATAAATGCACAAAGTGCCCACAAAATTCCTGACGATAAAGATATGGTACAAAGTAGCGTTAGCATTTTCTGCCAATTAAACAAGTATGTACAAATTAAGATGCAATAAAAGACGAAAATCTGAATGCAACACATGAAACAAATAATGATAATAATAATATGTTTGCGCTTTGCTCGAGAATGTTTACTTGTCTGGCTGTCGGGATATCGCGGTTTATGTACCCTCAGAGGCTTTACCTTGGGTATGGCAGGCAGGACACGTTTTAGCAGGCGCCAATATTCCAACGAAAAGAAAGGAAAAGGGTGGGGGAAGTGGGATGGGGGAGGGCTCCAAAGTGTCTGTGGTCGCCATTTTCATAGATATTCTCTTGCAGATCTTGCTAAATTTGGACTCGTTGTTATTTGTAGTATCCTTTCGCCTAGTGTTTCTCACGACTGTCATTTTCTTTAAGGTATTCTTGTCTCGCTTCATTCTGTCTCACGTAGTGTCCAATGTAATTCATCTCCCCCATTCTTTTATTCTCTTATTTTAAGCTCTGTCCATGAGCAATCCATAATGTATGTGTATATTAGTGAGTGAGTGAGTGAGTGTATGTGTGTGTGTGTGTGTGTGTGTGTGTGTGTGCGTGTGTGTGTGTGTGTGTGTGTGTGTGTGTGTGTGTGTGA
>NW_004797556.1:644692-645754 GCF_000002075.1 Aplysia californica
GTGGGGGTGGGGGTGGGGGTGTTAGGGTTTCCCCTTTGTTTTATTCAGTTATAAACAATGGAAGGCCCACAGTAACTAAGAGCAACAAAACTATATCAAAATCAATAGAAAGGAATGACTCACCACGGGACACGTTCTACTCCAATTAGTGAGCAGAAAAAGTCTACCTTTGCTCAATCAGTATAAAGAAGGTGGGCTGAAAAGTAATGCGTGTGATACCACAACGTATTACTCATTATGTAGAATAACGAAAACTCCTACACTTTCTACCACTGTAAAAAAATTACAATTCTTTATGACGTCATTCATACTGAAAGCATTGAGACCAAACAATCTGCAGAATGCCTCGAATTCAGTCAATCAAGATAAGTTAACGAAAATTTCACATGAAGTGTTTGCAATTGGGTAAAACAAAAGAGAAATCAGAACAGAACAATATGATGCAATTTTAGGTAAGCTGTAAGCCAGGTTGAGACACTCTGGAAAAGAGTGCTATACTGCAGAGTGCTATACTGCAGCAAAACAATGCGCGCCTCGACACAAGTCAGCAGATGCAAGACGCAATGAAGGTACTTTTCCGAAACTCAATTCTGATCCTATTCCTTGGGTCGTATTCCTTTTCTCACAGGTGAAGAAATGCCTGGGAACCATAATTAAAAGAATTCCGTTGTAAAACCGCCACGTCCGGTTGTGGTGTAGACAAAAGTCAGCTGATTTCTTCACTAGTTCGACGTTGGTGAATTTGTGCGGATCCCATCGAAGACTGTCAAAAATTAAAAATAACAACGTGCAGCTGAGGTTATAAGCTTTCTGTTGGTGCACTATTTGAGAACATATTTCTTTGAAAATAAGAGTTATAATCAAACAGGCATTTCTCTTATGTCAAACTTCATAGATTGTACAGAAAAAAATGTAACACCACTTTACACCATCTTTCCTTTCTCCTTTCGGCTCTTTAAATTATACAATTTATGACACAACTCTTCCACCTATTTTTCCCCCGTCCATGCTATTAAAACACACACACACACACACACACACACACACACACACACACACATA
>NW_004797556.1:645984-653948 GCF_000002075.1 Aplysia californica
CACACACACACACACACACACACACACACATACACACACACACGTACACACACACATACACACACATACACTCACACACACTCACACACACACTCACGCGCGCGCGCACGCACGTACACAAACACAATATCCCTAATCCCACAAATACGCCATCAGACACTGCATGTAAAAATAGCTTTACAAAGGAAATGTCTTCCTCCGTTAATGACTGTTGAACACAGCCGCTCCAGAAATGACATTAGAGCAGATAAAACACCACGCTTGGTGAAAAAGAAACAAAAAAATCGATATAGAAATAACTTTTGTGAAATGCCCCAGCGAAAACAACAATCAATAATGATTCAGGTCTTGGCTTCCTGGGCAGAAAAACCCATTCTCCATGCAGGACGGGAGGGAACAAAAACGCGCAGTTCAGCGAAATAATACATTAAAATAGCAGTTTTTCAACGCCATGCTCTAGTCATCCAGTGCGTGTCCACCAAGCGAAGTATCGCACAAAGCCAGTGGAGATTTACAGAATGTGAAAAGACAAATTTAATGTTCGTCATTTGATGTTGAAATACCTGACCAGTTAACTCTGGTTATGAATTTTCAGCTGTTTATTTGACGTTCCATTTCAGAAACAAGTTGCCCTGTTGTCTCCCCCAGAACAGCACTAGATGCATAATTATAGTTAAACATGAATGTACATGGGTCTCTAACAATTGAGACAAAACTCCACCACAGGTGAGGTACCAATCATACAGCACACGTTCTCTTGTGTAGTATCATTTTTTTAAAAACAACTCAATTCTCTTCTCTTCTAATCTATTCTCCTCCCTGCCGATCTCTCAACCAAGAAAAACCCAGACCCCCACTTTCATAACATATAGCGAAGTCAGTTTGTTTAACTAGATAACCGCTCAAAATGTTGGTAAAAACGAAGTTGAGAACTTTTGATCGAAACATCACAAGTTGAATGAAGACCTACTTTCCATTGACAGTTATATTCTTCGTAAAAGACTGTTGCTACCTACAACTGTAAAGAATGTCAACGTGGAAGGGTACTAAGAAGCAAAAGGTTCGTGTTCGCATTGATTGTTTTTGCACAAACAATGAAGCACGAGCAGCATTATTCTAATGATATGCACTTTGACTATTCTTCAGAGAGGATTTACTGTTCACAATATTCCCGTTCATGTTTGTGCCTCTTTATACCATCTTTGAAATGACAATCATGTGGGGTTTGCAAAAATAATAGATACTAGCAAAGTTCATGCTAGCAACAAAAGTACACTTACATAACTGGGCTTGCGTAAAACATATCCTCTGAAACTGGTGATTGTATCAATTTCTCTTTTTTTTTATCGTAAAACAGATAATTTCAGATGACATAAAGGGTAGCAAGATTATACTCGTAGCCAAAGAGAAATAAACATTCTAAATAACGTTTACAAATCTTTGTTTTTTATTACTTGTGTCTCTGTGTATGTGTGTGTATGTGTGTGTATGTGTGAACGAGAGAGATGGAGAGAGGCGCGGGGCGATAGAGACTGTGTGTGTGCGTGTGCATGTGTTTGTGTGTTCTTGCGTGCGTGCGTGCGCGCCATGCGCGTGTGCGTGTGCGTGTGTGTGTGTGTGTGTGTGTGTGTGTGTGTGTGTGTGTGTGTGTGTGTGTGTGTGCGTGTTCAGTTTTATAAATAAATGTAAATTTTTAGGAGTAGACCAATATCATTCATCTTTTGTGTGCATGTCTGTTTCTAGCGTCTCTATTTCAGTACATTAGGGGGAAAAAGCTATACACGCGAATTCTTAGTTGAACCACATAAATGTCAGGAAGCAAAATTTCTTTTAACATAATATTTTAAATGATTTTCATGGAAATCCTTCACAAAATCTTAAAGTACAAATTAACTTAGTCTATATTTTTGAACTGTTCAAAGTTCTGAGTCACGTCTTGTTCATTTCATGTGACCTCGGCTTCGTTTTCAGTGGTCAAGTTAGCGCCACTGTGGTCAGCTTCTTGTCCATCTGTGGAACCCTGGTCAGTGCCAGACGTCCGGTCGCGTCGCGCGATGTCATTGGCCACAAAGATCAGACCCAGAAATCCCATGACGAGGAGAACGAGAGCAACATACAATGACGTCATCAAGTTGTGTGCAAAGATTGAGGATAGGAAGCTGGCGATCAATCCCAACCCTTGACACACACGGAAGCCGGTCATGGCTGTATCCTTTTCCTCGGTAGCGTAACGAGTGACCACGGCTGTGGAACAAAGATTTAGAGTTGTAGTGTTTTGTCCAACAGTGAAAGCTCTCATCGAATTATATTTTGTCCTGGTGACACCTAAATCAAATGCAATTCATGTGGATTTGGCCTCATATCTGCTGTAACACCATCCTTCGTGAACGTGTTTATTACACAATGGTGTTTTAATTATAACAATTGCTTTTTCAGGTTGGGAGAAGGAGTGGGAAAAGGAGTGGGCGGAGAAGCAGAAGATATTGACATATCTGAAGTAAACAACAGACAGTTGAATTTGGGGTTTTTATACAGCAGTACTGACATAATTCGGTATGATAAGCTCAGCAACTAGACGGGAAGTTTAAATACATTGAAAGAAAAGTCAACTTTTGAACGGCAATAAGAGTATGTTAAGTAAAGTTTATAAAGACTAATACCGAAGTTCACTTCATTTGAACAAGAACCAAGAATGGATTTTCTTTCGAACGTTTGGCATATTCCCTTCATGTACTGGCTCTTCTAAAACCTCTTTGGCAGTACAAAGGTCGTGGATCTGGACAAATACTTCTCTGGGCAACGCTGGTACAAAAGCCTTAAAATCTTGAATATCATTTTCAGGGGTGCAGAAAAACCTATATTATCCGTGGAACACGTATTATTGTAGATGCAACTTATCCCTTTATCCTGCGCCCATTACACTTTCTAGACAGTTTCGTTTTGCAGGCAAAAGGACGTGAGTTTGATTTCCAAGCCAGAAAAGCATCTTATCTAGTACTTCTGACTCTCTGATGGAGTATTTAAAACAGTTAAGGTTGACACACACAACCAGAGTTCCAGAAGCTCGCTTCATTGATTGTCTAGCCACTAGACTGTGCCTGTGATAGCGTTAAAGGTTTTTAACCAGTCAAGCACATGAGCACACACAGCCACTACCTACAAAGTCGGCAACACAACCCCAGCTGAAAGAAATGTTTAATTATGGTCCTTGCGTATGATATGATTATCTTCATCTTTCATCCCAAAGAGCAATGGAACAAAAATACAATATAGACTCCAAGCTTTTGCGCGCAAAAGACAGAAGTTTGATTCCAATGTGGGAATTTTTTAAAGAAGCTCATGTATCTCTGTCGGTGTGCTGGGCTGATGCACCCCTCTCAACCTGGGCTGGCCCTGACAAAGAGAGCCCTGGCACTCCGCCTCATACGTTATTTAATTGTGTTGATTTGGATAGTAAAACACTCACTATAACAATTACAAAAGATCCAGTCGTTCAAAGCAATGGGTGATGTATGTACAAATATCATGTTTTGTTACGAATTGAGTAAATTGGTATAACACTATCAGGATTAACTTCACTCTTTGATAACATTGTTCCCATTTTTCAATAATAATTTCACAATATTAATAAAGACTGCCACGGACAAGCGATCTTGGGTGAATAGAATATTCGATTGTATGACTTAAATGTTTTGTCTATGGAACTCATTTTATAATGTATAATGTCTCTCACTCAAAATGAGTCCATGGATCGGTTTGAATATGGAAGCAGGGAAAAATGCAAATGTAACAGTTCGATACTTTCAGGTTCACGATGCTGATTTTATCTATATAATGACCCTTAATTAAGCCCCTCGTTTGTCCATCGTGTATTTAGTCCAACACTTGGCCGTATCCATGAGTTCCTTACACCCCATGAGTCGTTTCTATACTAAGACTCGTGTTCCAACCAATCCCAGGCACTTCATTATTAGCTCAGCTGGGGTCATGCTGGGAGTTCTTGTATTTTAATTGATAGGGGAGTTTTCAAGACGACCTAGCCTTGTCCTGTTGAAATGGACGTGAGGTTATGGTGTGCTGTTACTTTAATTGAAGGGGACGTTGAACACGTACCATACCGTACTAATCTCGAAAGTTCCTCCACACGTAGGCAAAACTGAGTTTCAAAACAATAATGCATGAAGTTGATGTTGCCTTTAAAAAAACGCAAAGGGGAAGACATACGAATACTGAATAAACGTACCCTGTGACTGAGCCTGCAGAGTTCCATCCGCGAGCCCCCACATGGCAGTGTACAATAGCAGCTCCGATGATTGGCTGGGACCTGGTTTCCACAGTGACGTCAGAATGAGCACCCCGATGTTCATCAGGAATCCTGAGAAAGAGACAGAATTCAAAGCTTAGAACTTTTGGATTGCAAAACTAACGAAGGTGTAAAAATGCGTATTGTCTGTTTCGTTTACCGTATTTACGCAAAGTAAGCATTACTTGGTTTGTGGGTATTTTAACTCAACTGCCGGTCAGGCCCTCCGTGGTTATATGGGATGCTAACCGATCCAGTCACTTGCGCCCAACCTTTGACCCGTCGGCACGTGTCTGTTCTCCGGGAAAGAGGCACTGGTAGCGGCTATTTTGTGCTCTTCGCTGCGCTGTGAATTATTTTGAGTGTGTGTGTTCCCCTGTCCCTTGTTTTCGAAGCGGATTCGGTAAGGCATAAAACTTGTATATTTTTTCTTGCTTAAATTACTTGTATTATAATACTGCTATAATATAATTTTTTACTCGTGTTTCTACAATTGTTCCATAATTCATTCACTCTTGCTTTCATGTCACACCTCTTGATGCCATTGTCGTTGCCAGTTCTAGCTAACGCCATTAAACCTTCTCAACGTTCAGTATTTCGAAAGCTTAGTGAAAATAAATCCGGCCGAGTGTGAGGAGAAAAGACTGCAAAAAAAGGTGGGAGGGAGGGGGGGGTAGCAGAGCAGTTCAAAATATACCAACAAAACATACATCTCCTAAGCATATCTAGGACTAAACGACCCTATAACATTGTACGGCTGTACATGTCATCAGCGTCCGACTCCGTTGAGGTTAAGCTAAGCGGAAGGAGAATCGTTGGAACTGCTTGCTTGTCCTTATGCCTGACAGGCAACAAAATGAGTTTTATTATTCACCCTTCTTTTTTCACTCTCCGGGTAGGCCTGCGAATCTTTCTCACCAAGTGCCACATTAATAGACAAGGGTCTCTAGGGACATTGCTGTTCTGACTAGGCTTAATAACAGCAATACCAAAGAGAGTTACCATTCCAGTAAAGTCAAGCCTCTAAAACTACTGGTAATTTAAAATTGTTTTCTCCCTCACAGAATACGATTCAGATCACTTGAAGGAGAGATACGTCGACCCCTTCTGCCGCCAGGATGGAATGAGTGAGATATAGTGTCATATGTGATAGACTAGGATACTCACTCTAAACCCTTTCACCAGTCCTGCAAATGGGAAGTATTTTATCATTAAACCATTGGCAAGGCAACGTGGTGAAATCAGGCGCTCGACAAATTAATGAAATTAAAGAAATAGCCATTTTTCTGCTTGCTGGGCAGTTTTATCTTTTTATTTTCTTTTTTTTTTTTGGCTAAACACCGTCTATGTACATTCAAGAACACATTTCTGTTTGGATTTTACTGAAAACTTTGATTAAAAGGATAAAAAATGTAACTTTTCAGTTACCACGGGCTCTCAAGTTAAGAAATAACCAAACTTTGGCGACCATTTTCTCGCTAATTTAACCTCTGAAACTAGGCGACCTCTACCCCCTTCAGTTGCATATATCTTGTCTTCTGTTCAAGATAAATGGATATTTGTTCCTTCGAAAGCAAGACAAATGAACAAGGTTTAAGACGATACCAATAACTCCATATGCCCAAAAATTGACGAGCGACTGATTCCACTACATCGTAATACAGAGAGAATCAAGCGGTATTTTCAAGCGTATATCAATTAATGTAAGGCGAAAAAAAGTTTACACTTCCAAGAAAATAATTTTTTTAGTTTACTATAGAACATTTACAGCCAAAACTCACTATACGTTTTTATTGGTATAGGAAAGTTTGTTCCTGTCAATGTTTATTTCAGATGTCGCGTCATTTAGTCACAGTGAATTGCGTAAACGCCTTCAAACTTGTTGACAAAACAATGCTGATGACCTTAGATTAAATACAAATGTCCATTGATGTAGGTGTTTTCAATTCTCTGAGGGAGGCTATAAGGCAATTTTTCAGGGCAGTTTTTCTTTTATGACAGTGACCTCAGGCAAAATGAAGAATTTACATAATTATTTAAGCGGTAACTAATCGCGCTCAGAGATCAGCTGATATTTTAATTTTTACAAGCGATGTCTTCCTTCAGGCTCCAACATCAATACTCTGTCGTGACCTAAGCTCTTTTACAACTGTACAAAAGACAAGTGCACCAATTCAGGCATCTAAGGGCAACAATCACAGATGATGGAAGAAGTGAAAAAGAAAGAAACATAACACCAGCAGCTGCTAAATGAAGATTCGGCCAAATGTGCAAACTACTTAAATCATCTCTCACTTTAAGAAAGAAAATGCTGGAATGTTGCATCTTCCTCATATTCCTATATGGCACAGAGACCTGGACTTTGACAAGGAAAGAAGAAAACAAAATAAATGATGAGATGTGCTACCGTAAAATGACAAACAAAGAGGTGTGCCACAATCTGCACACAAAACAGACCCCGCTAAGCAAAATAAAAAGTTAAAAAATACAATACTATTGCCATTTAAAAGGGATTATAACCTTTGTCAGAAATGACTTACAGGGTAAAGTAGAGCTCCTTAATTGGCACCCCACAGACGCACATAAAGTCACCCTGTGGTATGGCAACAGCAAGCTCATACTTTATCTATTGTCCCCCAAGTAACACTCTGAACTTCTTGGAACAGAGCACTATCTTTAAGAAGACGGTCATAGCTCGTGACCTTAATGGGCACTCCCCCCTTTGGAGCTATGCTGACCAAAACAACACAGGTAAGAGGATTGAAGAACTATGTCTGTGTTCTAACCTCATCCTTCTTCAAGATGAGGATTCAACCAAAACACTTCTTCATAGGAGACATGGGACCCTCCACAGACCAGATCTCACCTGGTCTCTGCTGATTTACACAACAATTGCAGTGAAGAGGTGCTAGACTGTATATCTAGTGACCATCGTCCCGTTCTCACGAAAATCAGTATACTGAAACACAGACAAAGGAAAGAAGAACCCGTTGGAACTTCAAGAAGGCAAACTGGGATCTCTTCTGAAAAACAGCTGAGGACACCGTTAAACTGGATGATCTAGACAATAAAAGTATAGACGCCCTTAATAGTGAACTCAACTCCACCATCTTAGATGCTGCAAAGAAGAGTATCCCACAGGGGTGCAGAACCAACTATAAACCCTTTTGGAACGAGCGCTTGGAGAAAGCTACAAAAACTAAAAATGATGCCAGACATGAATAGGAGAAAGATCTAAAAAAATATGGACAAGAAAATTAGATGCAAAAAGGCCGTAGCAGAGGCTAAACTTGTCACTAAGGAATCTAAGAAGGGAGCCTGGACGCAGATATGAGAGGGACTCAATTTACATCAAGGTGGACGTGAAGCTTGGACACTTCTAAATAACCTCACTGGCGAAAAAAGGAAAGAAAACCCCAAACACACAGAAACCGAAGTTCTCATCAGCGAGTTCATAAAAGCCGAACACTTCAATAAACATTTTGCCTCCATTAACAAGAGCAGCAAAAGGAATGACCTGGACAGGGGTCTACAGAGTGTTCTGAAAGGAAAAGAGAGAGATTTGATGACACCGAGTATCTTCCAGGACTTCTTAATTAAGCGAGAGTTGGACTGTGCAATCAAGAAACTGAAGAAGCGAAAAAGCCCAGATCCTGATAAA
>NW_004797556.1:654048-667594 GCF_000002075.1 Aplysia californica
CAATGAGATGCTACAAAACCTTGGTGAAAAAGCCAAATTGCTACTTCTTAAGCTCTACAACAGAACATGGACTGAGGGAAATCTGCCTAAAGCATGGAAACTAGCTACTATAAACCCATTCTTAAAGAAAGGAAAGAAGGCCAATGACCCTAAAAACTACCGTCCAATATCACTCACATCCTGTATTGGCAAGCTCTGTGAAAGAATCCTCAATTCTCGTCTTTATTGGTGGCTTGAGTCTTCAGGTCTGATATCACAGTGTCAAGCAGGGTTCAGTTCAAAAGGCAGGACAGAAGACCAGCTCTTCAGGCTTACACAGAAAACCATTGATGGATTTCAAAGAGGGAAACAGACAACCGCTGTGTTTGTGGATCTCCAACAAGCCTACGATAGAGTGTGGAGGAAAGGACTACTCTTAAAACTGCAGAACATGGGAATCAAGGGAAACATGTACTCCTGGATTAAATCATTCCTTACAGATAGACTTATCCAGACCCAGATGGATTAAACCCTACCTTCAAAAGCAGTACTGGAGGAAGGACTCCCACAGGGATCTTCTATCAGCTGTACCTTATTCCTTGTCTTCCTCAATGATGTTTCAGATGTTCTCAAAACAGAAAACGCCCTTTTTGCTGATGACCTGGTCCTTTGGCACACTGGAAACTCGACAACAATAAGCCGGCGAAGACTGCAAGATTATGTAAATTCCCTAGGAACCTATTGCCGTTTATGGAAGATGAACGTAAATTGCGAAAAAACTGTCTACTTTGTTTTTACGAGAAGCTATAACCTTGCAAATGCAGAAATCCCTCTCAAAATAGATGGTACCAACTTGAAAAATGAGAATAACCCAGTGTATCTAGAGTACAACTTGACAGCAAGCTCAGCCTGAAACAACACACCAACAACCTTAGGAAGAAGGCTATGAAGAGACGTAATCTCATCAAACGACTAGCCAGTACCAACTGGGGATCAGACAAGAACACCTTGAGAGGCCTCTATTTAGGAAATACCAGAGCTGTTTTTGATTATAATCTTGTTTTACAAAACATTTGCAGTAAAACTACAAAGAACTCAATGGACACCATCCAAAACCAAGCTCTTCGTCTTATCTCTGGCGGAATGAGATCCTCACCGACTGCGGCCTGTGAAATCCACACAAATATTGAGCCATTAGAAACTCGAAGAAAGCGGGCTTCTTTAGAAGTATATGAAAGATCTAAAAGGCTAGAAAATAATCACCCTAATAGAGTCCTTGTTGACAAGTGGAAACCTAATCAAAGACTAAAAAATACAAAATCTGTACTTGACACTGTTCTCAATTTCCAAGAAAAACATCACCTCCCTGAAAGACGAGAATCTCTAGAAAGAGTTCCCTCAACTCTCACACCAGATCTTACCATAGCAAAGCCAGAAATTAGGAAAACACTTTTGGACAAGAGCAATAAAAACACATACCCTGTAGCACTAAAACATTCTGCCCTTGAAACAATTGATTCCTATCCACCAACATGGATCCACTCATACACTGATGGATCTGCCTTTAAGGCAACAATCAACGCTGGATATGGGTCAGTGATCAACTTGCCCAGTGGGATAAAAAAAAAAAGAAGTCTTTAACTCCAGCGGGTCCTTCTGCTCCAATTTCATTGCCGAACAGCAGGCTATCACCAACACAGCAAACTACATCATCTACTTGTTTGACACTAACACACTTGCTACCACAGACATTGTTATCTTTACAGACAGCCTTTCAACACTAGAGACACTTGAGAGTGGGACTGATGTGAACAAAGATATATTGCACTTGATTTGGAGTCTACATAATTTGATAAGTAGGCACCACGTCAGAGTAGTCCTACAATGGATTCCTGCCCACACTGGGATGCCGGGAAATGAAAGAGCTGATGCTCTGACAAAGAAAGGAGCTAGCCTCCCTCAGCCTGAAATTCCTAAGAATTACACCACCTGCTGCCAAAAGATCAAGTCAAACCTCAAGGAAGAGTGGATGAATGATTGGGCCACAGGTACGACAGGAAGGAGGATGTATGGCTACATGAATAAACCACTGGTCAAAGATCCAATCAATGAGTTGAGGAGGGGAGATCAATCCATAATCTTCCAACTTAGAACACAACATGTACCCCTCAACCAACATCTCAACCGAATTGGAGTAAAGCAGTCTGCTGCCTGCCCACTATGTGACTACCCCTCAGAGACAGTGGAAAATCATCTGTTCTTCTGTAGAAAACTAACTGATTTAAGGGGATGTTTTCTTCCCAAGCTACCCCATAAATCCAACTGCCTCTACTCCTCAAGACAACAATTAGAACAGACATGCAGCTATTACAGAATGGCATCATGCAGAAGAGTTAACGTTAACTGGATCGCTAACAACAACAACAACATTGTCATTTAAAAGACACGAAACCATTGTTAAAGAGGTGCTTGAAGGAAAGATGTGGAGCAGGAGAGCCAGACAAAGGCAAAGAACAAAATGCATGGACAACATATTAAGAAAATGAACTGGACTGGATATAGTAGAATGTGCAACGGCAACTCGAGACGGTAAAAGATGGAGGGCTATTACATGTCAACATCTGAGTCAGAGATGACACCTCCAGGTATCCAGGTAACAGACGCCAGGAATGTTAGACAGTTACATCTGCCCTTTCCGTACTGGTATTACGCCAACCTCTTCATGTTGTCAGTTTTTCTAGTAATGCCTTACCCTTTTTTATTTTAAAGAAACGTGGACGTTCCTTTAACAATTTGTATCGCTGCCAAAGGCCACTCATTTAGTCCCTGCCTTGTCACAACATCCTCTTTTGGCTTTCAATATTTTGATTAACGCCTGTCTGTCCCAGTATTCAAATCCCTTTATTCCCTAATATATACCGAAGCGTTTCAGCAGTAATTAATCTTTCTCGGATATCAGCTGGCATTTCAATCTTGACGTATGATGTTTTCCTTCAGGCTCAAGCATCAATACTCCGTGACATAATCTCTCTGGCAACACAGATATCGCGTCTGGTAACCGTAGGCCACACGGTCAACAATACTTTCACAACTCCCGAGAGCTCGACACCGTGGCTCTGGTAAAAAATATGGTGGGGATTGAGAGATCTTCGAGAAAAACAAGGATGTGACTAACAATGGACCAAGAACCTAGAAATAAAAAGTAAATTTCTTATGGAAGTCCCGGCGTGGCTTAGCAATTTTGTAGTTTGTTTGCCCCCAACTGTGACTGATTGTCGTTGTAAATGCAACATTTTACACCTTCCAAAAAATAAATCAATCGACTCAGTTTAAATCGGCCTTTTAGAGCAAACCGGGCTGACTGAGATATAGGATCCCAGATATAATACTCAAAGAAATAGACTAACCCACGTGGGAATCCAACTCACGTGTTGTTAGCAATGACAGAGACGCCAGTCAATACACGTGTATTGCAAAGTGATAGCAAGCGGCAAATATTGTATTTGTTAACAATCCCAGCAATGTGTATACACACGCATGCTTCAATGAGAGCAGTTATCGAAAAGAGTTTCACGCTTGAATGTACGTTTGTATCTTTGCATGCCATTTGTGTGTGTGTGTGTGTGTGTGTGTGTGTGTGTGTGTGTGTGTGTGTGTGTGTGTGTGTGTGTGTGTTTAAAGGAATTTAGCTTATAGCATAGAATATAATGCTATTATTTTCTGTGTCATTTCTTACTGTCAATTATGTAGCTGAAATATAGTTCAGCATTTATTCTGTTAATAGAAAGTATTTACTTTCTAGGAAAAGAAAACCCTCAAAAAGCATCATATTTCAAGAACTGCTGCTAAGTTACACGTTTTCTTTCAACTGGGAAGAATTCGCTGAACTTTCAGCTCATTTCTCTTTTACATAGTTCTTGTCAACATAATGTGAGTCTTATCGTTTCTCCATTCTCTTAGGAACCTACAAAACCGGAATTAACTTGTTTTGTTTTCAAATTAATTTATCAAAGCAATCATCCCAAAATCGTTACCGTACTTTTCAATCCGAACTGCCAACATTCAGCTACAATCTAAAAATGTATCCATCCAATGATATGTCTAAAAAAGAGTAGAAGTGACAAGCTAAATCATTCCTTCTTAGACATTAAATAATTTAATATGATTGCACTGTCAACAGCCTTGTTAATATGGCTTGCAGCTTTAAAAATTTTATATTTAAACTACCTTTGATAAGTCTGTTCTGACACTTATGAAACTGTGTGTTTAGCGCCCATTTTAAGATTGCAAAGTTAGTACGGATATGAATGTGTTTCAATATATTATTATATTGGGCGGCTCTTATCGTAGACCATGTGTCAGGTGATGCAGAATTTATATCTTTGTATAATTATAATTATCCCTCTCAAATGACAGGGAATTTTTTTTTAAATACGCCAAAATCATCACACGATATTTCAAAAACAAAACAAAAAACCAACAGAAAACTCCAGTTTGGACAAATAAAAGGTTAATCTAAATGGTATCGGTTTAACGGCTCAAACAACACTATTTTGTTATCTAAGGGGCTGGACCTCCGAGTTTAACGCCCATCTCCGAAAGGACCGAGTCAAATGGGAATTTCGTGTAAAGTTCCTTTCCCAAGGACAGAACGTCCGACTTAGCTGTGGCTCTAACCCCAGATCAAGTAACCTCACGATTACGAGTCCGGTAGCCTTACCACTAGGCTACCAACGCCACTTGGACGCATGTGTTGTACATACCTTCATGTTTTTATTTCGCGTTTTACAAGTTCTCGGTGTGGCTGCTATTGCCAGCACAGACAACAACAAGCCGATATGAGAATTATTCCTCCCAAATGCACCTTAGGATGTCTCATTCCGCCGTGCTGATTTTAGCTATTATTCGATCTTTCATGTCATTGATATTTGCTGAAAGTGGTGGGATATAACATACATTTGTCATTAACATAACCCCCCCCCCCCCCCCCCCACACACACACACACAAGAAGTGTCTCTTCACTTTATTGAACGCAGATTCAAATGACTTCATTTTTCAACAAGATGGAGCACCGCCCCACTGACCGCTCTAGGGTCGTGCTTATCTGAAAGTAAACCTCAGCGGAGGATTGGTAGGAGAGGCGTTAATGACCTCGCTCTCTGTGGTTGGTCTGCTAGATCCGAGGACCTCACTGTTTTCTATTGCTTTTCGGTTTTGAAATATAGCGTGATGATTTTGGCTTATGCTTTTTTAATCACCCTGTACTTTAAATTGGCATACCGCATGAATTGGTGGTAAATGGCTTTAACACGATGATTGGGTAATTGCATCTTCGAGTTTCTTTTGTACACCATTGTATATATACACACACTCATATGTAACACACACACACACGCACACACACACACACACACACACACACACACACACACACACACACACACACACATATATATATATATATATATATATATATATATATATATATATATATATATATATATTGATGTTCAAAAGGTTGCGCACCATCCAGAAACACACTTATTGTTACAGATGCTCAAATTGAGCACCCTTTTAATTAATAGAATCTCTACTCTGGACGGACCGGGCCAGTGGATGGCCACCACAATCACCGGATCTTACTCCACTTGACTTTTTCTCATGGGGGCATCTAAAATCGGCTGAGTACACGAAACGTCTACGCTCTCTTGACGAATTGAGACTTGCAATCACAACTGAGTGTCGCAACATCCATCCAGATACCCTACGGAAAGTTAAAAACAGCTTTTCGCGGAGAGTAGACAGTTGTATTAATGAAAATGTTTCTTAATTTGATCATCTCTAGCGATAAGTGTGTTTCAGAATAGTGCACGACTTTTTGGACATCTTGTAAATATCATTATATATCATATGTACGTGTGTGTGTTCGTGCATGTATGTGTGTGTGTTTGTCTGTGTGTGTGTGTATGTGTGCTTGCGGGTATTTTGATAACTCAAACAGATAAACAGAAAGAAACATAACATTTTAACTATGTGAAAACTGTAGGATTGTGTATATATACATTCACTTATATTTAAACACACAAACACACACACAAACACACACACGCACACACACACACACACACACACACATTCACTCACACACACACACACACACACACACACACACACACACACACACACACACAAACACACACATATATTAAAATATCATATTTAATTATATGTATACTAAATATACATATATGAGGGTGCGGTGGCGGAGGGGTCAGTGAGCTCGTCTCCGAAGCAGAGAGTCCGGGTTCGAGCCTTGGTTCGGACACGGATTTATTTCGTCCCCTCCTGCCCACCCAGCAGTAATGGGTACCTGACTTCGAGTTGGGGAAGTAAAGGCGGCGGGGAAAGGAACTGGCCACCCTACCACAATATGCCGAAGGCCCAGGAAGCTGTCTCACTAACAAGGCAATCACCAATGTCTGGATCGGATGCGGGAACACTTTTATTTTTGTAAATGTTTTACGACGCTCGCAATTGCATAAGGTCATAATAATGTTATGAGTGCGCGGGACACATAAAACATTTCTATTAGGTAGGAAATTTTGCCCGGATGGTGGCCAAAGCCTATTCTTATCGATTTTAGACCACCAAGGGTTCTTTAATTTGCGCAACTTGCACCCGGGACTTCCGAGATTTTTCACCCTTTTCCCGAGAAGGCTAGGTGTAGATCTTTCTTACCGGAAGAACAGAGGTGTGGCTGAAAGAAAGCAGTAAGGAGCCAAGGAGTAGCAGTAGAAAAGCTGCAGAAAGAGTCAGAAGCCCAGAGGAGGGTGCAAATGGGATGAGGGGGTGGGGGAAGAAAGTGGACACGAAAGCAGACGACAGAGCTTTGCTGGAGAGCAGGAAAGGAGATGAAAGGAGACCATTTTCAGAGAAGAAAATTTTCCGGTCGTTATCCGGATTCGAACCCGGGACCTTTGAATGACGGGCGAACATTAATTTTTATCCTTTCGGCCACGAGAGCCTCCCGGGAACAACTTTACTTTATATATATATATATATATATATGTGTGTGTATGTGCGTTTATGTATGGGAGAGTGACTTGGTGTGTGGGTGTGTTTGTGTGTGTGCGTGTTAATTTGTTTATGTGTGTGTGTCTGTGTGTGTATGTGTGTGTGTGTGTGTGTGTGTGTATGTGTGTGTGTGTGTGTGTGTGTGTGTGTGTGTGGAAGGTATGTGTGCGTGTGTGTTCTTTCGAAGAAGATAAGAAGTGTATGTCGAAGTTTGGTTTATTGAACTTTTAATTTCAATTTAATTGTGTCTGCTATGTCCAAAGCCATCATCAATTAAAGCAGTGAAACCAAGTCGGTTGCGAGATCTCCTTGTTGTGAAATATCCCAAAGAGAATGACACTGAAATATTTCAAGAACCTTTAGATTGTTTAAATTGTTTTAATGTTTGACTACAATCAATTTTTTTCATCAAAACTGCAACGAAAAAAAGTAAGTTGGGATGGATTAGTGGCAGTTTATCAAACATCATATTAGACTGCAAAAAACGACTGACAGGTCGCTATCGTTGTTTTGTTGTATGTATGTTTAAAGAAAAAATGTACTAGGCAGCGCCATGTGAGAAAACAATTTAATGTTCTGGAAAAGACTGTTAAGAAGAATCAAGCAAGAGGCTTTCTGTATTGCAGGCATTTTTAAGAAGTTAAATAATGAATAAGACAAATCTTCAACTTCAAGGCGCTGGTCTCAACACTGCCCAGCAGCAAAATATGACGTTTCTCTTTTAATCGAGAAACTAAATACCTTCCGGATGAATATTCAAAACTGAAAATCAATGTATCGATTTTCTGAAAAAAAACATCGGTGAAACATGCTAAAAGCGCAAAAGATATGCTAAAATATGTCACCTTAATAAAAAAATTTGGAGAAAAAAGAGAAAACACCCTATTCCAGCTGGACTTTGCAACAAAAGACGCTGGCCTACAACAGCTGATGAAAAAGTAAATGTAACAGACAGTAAAGGGGGTAAAATATTGAAAGGTTGGCTGCCCGCCAAATCAATGTGCTGTATATCGCTTAGGGGGATTATCTTAAGACGACACGGGAAATTCAGTGAGCTATCTTGCCAACTGGTTATCCCAAGATATCCAGCCCACAGACATTACATTGCCAGTTGATCCATAGGTGTATTCGTTTACTCCTCCAATCGCGGAGGCCTTATCAAATTGAGAAAAGAGATTTATTTTTTATCCGTTTGTTTGTATTCCTGATAACACCAACAGACGTAAATCTGTTATGTAACTTAAAAAACTTACACAGACGGATAGCTTAAGTGGACTTTTGGATATTTACTAGCGCAAGAGCGAAATTCTGAGATCTGGGTCCCAGTGCCTCCGAAAAATTGATAATGTTTCTGAATGCAGTAGGGTAGGAGGTTGTAAAAATGAAGTTTATAAAGCGCACAAACTTTAATTATGCGTCGGGATAAATGCTATACGATATCTGTGTATGTTTGTGTTTGTGAATATGTTTTAGTTGATGTGTACATATTATGCTTGTATGCTAGTATCCGAGCGTACTTACGCGCGCAGTGTGTGTGTGTGTGTGTGTGTGTGTGTGTGTGTGTGTGTGTGTGTGTGTGTGTGTGTGTGTGTGTGTGTGTGTGTGTGTGTGTGTGTTGCTTGATGCGCTAACAAAGCTCTAACAAAGATGTCAGTCCTTAGGACAAGAATAACTACAGCTGGTGTTCAAAAACTTTAAGATTACTTGACAAGTCCTCTTCACTCTATCATCACGTATTTGTCTTACATTTACTATCTTATTCCTCCTCTGTAATTCTAGAACGATATCTACTACCTCATTTATATGGGTGTCCTAATCTATTGTCAATGTTTAACGCACTCATCTATCTATACATTTTTTAATGATTTTATAAGGGCACTTCTTTGACATTTCCTGTCTGGACAAAGACGGATACAACATCCCCGAGGGTGGACGGAGATACTCAATAACAGCTTTCCCACTTTGGAATTGAAATCACGTTTTCTTCATCGGCGAAAAAAGTAAATTTTACGCCCTCAGAAAATACGTAATGCGATGAATAGAGACATTGGACAGGGGACGTTTCTTCCATGTCTCGCCGACATACTCTTTGTGCTGTACAGACCAGTTGCGGATATGATGACGTATGTGGCAGACTGGACAAACGGCGGAGAGGAAATGACGCCAGTTGTGAGACTAATGAAGGATCATTGACCGGCACGGCATTGATTCGTACCGATATCTCTTCGGTCGTTCAACTCGGGCTTTTGTCAGTATATTCCTTTCCTATCATGCTAAAGACATCATTATTCACATTACTCGTTCTCCCATTTCCATTTTTGTCGTTTGTGTCCAGGTTCTGATAATTAATTGAAAATTTTATCTTATCGTAATCGACAACAAATTGAATAGCAGGGTAACGAACCTGGAAGACAGGAAATATAGGTTAAAGTAAGGTAAGTATAAAGAAAGAGAGACTGAGAAAGACCAAGTAAAACTACCAGAGCAGCGACGTATCGACCAAATCCGCAAATGAATCCACGAAGAAAAAAGAGGATGTCCATCAATCTGTAATGTCAAAACTTGGTAGAGAAATGTTATGTTCTATAAGTGATAAGATTTATTTAAACTGGCAAGCTAACATAAAAACAAAGAAAAAAAACCCAAGAAAGTCAGAAATTAAAGAAAGGGAATGAAGGTTGTAACGTCACCAATGCGGCAAATGAAAAAAAGACTAACAAGACAGACACTAACAATGTTCTTACATTCAAATGACCTCTTAATGCTGTCGACAACATTATTCTAATTAGAAAGTAAGATGAAGATTACCGGGGAAATGTGTTGCCGACACAAAGAGACATCGCCCTCGGGTAATTTGATGTAGAGAGTACCAAAAATAGATCCCGCGAGCGGCAGGCAAGCTGTAACAACGTCAGGGTATTGTTGAAACGAACAGACATGGGAGCTCTTCGCGATTCGGGTTAACCAATAGAACACACGACTTTACAATAACGCCCTTGTCTAGTCCTCTACCACCTCAGTGTTATCTTGCTAAGCGAACATTTCTGTCGTTAATATTCTCTTTGTCTGTTGACTCTCAATTTGCTGATGGATGAACTAAAGGTCTTACAATGTACGCAATTCTGAAAGAAATAATGTTCGGTTCAGTGCGTGCAAAAATCAAACTACTGGCCTTACGATTGCCAGTCCTATGAGATTGTTGGTAAAGCAGAAACTTAAATGTCAGTACTTACCTAACAAGTAGTTTCACAAAATATTCCGTTCGCAAATGTCCGTTTTGAGATTGAATTGTTTTTCTATGCAACACAAGCCACCAATGTCCATGGCATATTTGTAATGCCTTTTGCTTTACACAGAGAGGTCTATGTACCTCGCCGAATATGTTTTCCTTTCCGCCAGGAAGTCCTAAAAAGCCTGGGCCTCTAAATGTGTGATGATGGAGGCGTAACATAGCAATATAAGTAAGCGATATGTTTTGCAACAATATCGCTTACTTTAGTAAAAAGGGATGAAGACAGATAAAGACATCCTTGTTCCTGCCCTTATTCTTCATCTTTCTGTAAACGATAGTTTGTGTCAAGCTGAAGCATTTGGAAAAGTCCAAGAAGACAGTCTTTTTTTTCATTTCCTAAGCAGCCTAACAGAATAGGTTGAGAAGGTCAATGTAGGGAAACGGGGGGCGGGGGGGGGGATTCTTGGGAGTCTTGATAATGTCTCGCTTCCTTTCCTTTCTCCATTTTATGTGATGTCATCGTGCTCATTAAGGCTGATAAGCCATGGCTGAGCAATGATAGCGATTATATGCATATTTCCAACAGGCACTCAAGCGCATTTTGCCTGAAGGTATTTTGAAACAGCCATTACCATGGTTAAACTAGGATCTTATTTTTTCAGTTTCTGAAAAACAGCACTTGCCTGGCTTGTATAATTGTAGCCTTCAGCAACCATCTCTCGCGGCAGAATCATTTCCTATCTTCCGTCGAAAACAGACATTCTGTCCTCCACATACGGCGCAGAACGCCAGCATGAAATAGGTTTAGGTCTATGCCAACTAATCATACAAACGGAGATATTGAAAAACTGGCTAGGAAATTGACAGTAGTTGTTTCGCTTTAGGTCATTTTTCAGGAGCAAGATCATTCTGTACTGTTTATTTTCTTTGCTGAGATTTCAAAAAACAACAGTCTGTGGTGTTTTTTTTACCGCCTCTCTCTCTCTCTCTCTCTCTCTCTCTCTCTCTCTCTCTCTCTCTCTCTCTCTCTCTCTCTCTCTCTCTCTCTCTCTCTCTCTCTCTCTCTCTTTCTTTCTCTCTCTCTTTCATTCTCCCTCTGTGTGTGTATGTGTGTGAGTGTGTGTGTGTGTGTGCGCGCGTGTGTGTGTGTGTGTGTGTGTGTGTGTGTGTGTGTGTGTGTGTGTGTGTGTGTGTGTGTGTGTCCGGGCCTCCTTTTTACACTGGCACATCAAATCAATTCAAATTGGAATCCAGGAAACTCGATACACAAAACGTAACCTTTAACCACATGGTTGGAGAATTATAACCGAACGTACTCCAGCAGAAGTGATACAATTAGCCTTTTTATTCATTACTTATTGTTGCTGTTGCTTCTGTAGAGGAATTAGACTCCCCCCCCCCAAAACGCCATCCCTGGTATGAAAAAGTGAATACTTGGTAACAATAAGAATTTGCTTATGCTTCAGATCCAAGCTATATTGAGATTTGTTGTAGTGTTGTTTGGTGTTCGTTTGTTGTTGTTTTTTTTCTAGTTACTTATTGCATTAAGCATTAAAACACCGTATCAAGTTTAATAGCCAAAAGTAGATAAAAACTAGTTTTGGACAAAGTCACTGACATTTTGAACCTATGAAAGAAATCGAAGAGACAGGTATCTCAATAAAGCCGTTTTGATGATGCTAGCTTGATTCAAATAAACACAATTTCTCTGCGAATTGTTGTTTATGGAGAACTGTAAATATGGTAAAATGCAAAAACAAATTGAAGAACTGAACATTTTTAAAACTTTAAACAAAAGAAACAGTTTTTTTTTTTTTCTTATTTCTTCAAAGTGCCCTCAATCTTAACACTGGTAAAGCACTTGTTTGCCTTCCAACGCATGTACCTCAGTTGACGTTGTTAACTTGATTCACATTTGTCATCGGATTATGACAATAACAGAATTTATGGAGTGCTCCCTTTATTTGGAGGCATTTCACGTTGACTGTTGCCTCGTTTTGTGACAATCAATATCCTTCTCGTGAGTACCGTCCACTGCGCATGACCTATTTTTCTTTGTGAAGTACATTCACATGGAAGTTATCTTTCGCTTTATCTAGAGCATCATAAAATAAAACGAATTGTCGGAGTAATTAGGGATGGAATTTGGTGATGTATCTTTTCATCCTGCTTAAGACAACTTACATTGCTTAGGGGCAGAGTGCTTGGACTCTGTCTGCCACGGCCAATCCAGGCTATGTTGGATACAGTATCCAAGCACATAGACTGAGGAACTCGAAAACTATCTTCTACCTTCTGGAACCGAACTCACGTCTCTTGTGTTAGGAAGAGCCTAACTATTACACCTCAGACACAGATGCCGCGATCAGTGAGCTCACTTTCTCCTCGTTTTTCCTACTGACACCTTTTTAGCAAGTTTTTTCTGTTCGAAATGAAGTACATATTTTTAGTTGAGCACAAAACCCGTACACAGACAACAGAAACAATGGGAGTGGTGCGGTTTGGTTGTTTGGTTGTTTGTTTGTATGTTTTTTTGCGTGTCTGTTTGTTTATTTGTTTCTTTGGTCGTTTGTTTCTATGTTTGTCTGTAGGGTTTTCGGGTTGGGTATTTTTGTTTTTGTTTTTGTTTTGTTTGTTTGTTTGTTTTTTGGGAGGGTACATTTGGAAGGAAAGGTTGCATGTTTAAGGTATGCTTTTTACGGAACACAAAACATTTGACTATTATTTTGAAGGACAAAATTTCAAGAGAACAGAATAGTATTTCGAAATAAAGACAAGTTTATAGTGCAGTCAATCTGAATATTATCTGGTTTCCGTGACAGATCCTACCGATGGAAAAATATCCCCGAATGACAAATCTTTGACATTTAAGCCATAACGCTACACATTCTACACGTTCACAATAGCTGACATGGGATCGTGGCAAACGGAGATAAAAGAATCAGGGAAATGAGTGTCGCCGGTGGATAAATCACGTCTCCAAGGTCAGCTTTTCCGAGCGTTATTCCTGGAGCAACATAACAAAACCGGAGATACGGATGTATTTTGCTGTCTGTTTGTCTGTCAGTCTGTTTGCCTATCTGTCTGTTTGTCTGTCTGTCTCTATATCTCTCACACTCTCTTTCTCTTTCTGTTTGTGTGTGTAGGGGGGGGGGTATGGGTGAGTCTATTTCTTTCTCAATTTTTCTCTCACTGGAACATTTTTTTATATAACAAATGAATAATTATATATTTTTTATGTACTTAAATCTATACTGGTA
>NW_004797556.1:668232-680398 GCF_000002075.1 Aplysia californica
TATATACATTGGCCTCCAAATGAAACTGTATAATGTTATCACCCAATCATCGCGTTAAAGCCTAGCACTACCTTGCAGCATACCAATTTAAAGCTAAATAAATTCTGCATCATCTGACACATAGTATTTCTTCAATGTTAAGAGATGCCCGAGATATGGTTACTCAAAACTGACCTTAAAAAAACAGACTTGGCAAAATTGTGCAAAATCAAAGAAACGTAAAAGCGTGTATTGAGGTGCATCACCGTTGGTGGAATGTACATTTAATGAGTATCAAAAGAAAAGAGAATATTATTGTCTCTGCAATAAACAGCATCTTTTGATGATATTTTTAAACATATTAAAAAACAGATTAGCCAAAAATACCATGCAAATCATGGATTTAACATTGTATATTGTGCTACTTAACTTCAGCAACAATGACCAAGTTGAAAACTATCTGGAACGACATAAATACCACCATCCGATCAAAAATCAGACTGGTGCGTTCTCTGGTTATGTCAGTATTTTTGTATGCATGTGAATCCTGGACCTTGAATGCAGACCTTGGAAGAAGGATCAAAACTGTGGAGATGAGATGCTAACGAAAAATCCTTGATATCACATACAAAGAAAAAATCACAAATGAGCGTACAGGGAAAACGGAGGTAAGGCAGACTGAAGAAGAGTTGGGAGGACAACATAAAAAATTGACAAGCCTGGAACTCAAAGACACGCTCTGAAAAGCTGAAAACCGGAAGGAGTGGAGGAAGCTGGTGGCCTAATCTTCAAAAGTGCCCCGACGGACCTCCAGTCTACGAGATAGATTAAGTGAAAGGTGAAGTGCTCATTAATATGATTTTATTTTTGTTTTGGAGCAATTAGCTTCGTGTAAAGAACGAAACCTTCTTTGCAAATGGCTGTGTTAATTAGATTTTGGACTAATAATCAGTTAATGAGGACCAGAGGCCACGAAGCTCCATGGTTTAGGGTGGTCTGGGGTGGAAGGAACTAAACCGCCCTTGTGTGAATCTCCGAATGGCTTGGTTTAATTGACTACATCGCACACGTGTGTGTGTGTGTGTGTGTGCGTGCGTCATGTCCTACCCTTCTTTTGGCCATGTTATCATTCAAGTAGACATCCCTATGCATGGCAAAACACTTTCTCACAGGGCAATGACACTAGACAATTCTTGAAAAACCATACCATATCAACGTTGAAGTTGTCATCAGCATATAGCACCCATGAATCCTTTACGTATGTGAAGTCCCATCAAACAACAGTTTGAGAAAATCGACTTGGCTCCCAATTTAGACCCTTTCTTTGCCACTGCCTGTTACATTTGTGATGAAACGACAAATAATTATGTCCATCTTTGATAGAGCCGATGCCCAAAGGATTCGTGTCCAGCTTAAAACCAATGGCTCCTTAGCAAAATAACAATGTCCACATTTAACGTAAAGTCCAAGTTTTACGTGGTATTTATTACGAGTATGATAGCTTTGCTTTCCGTTTAGTTTGAAACTATAGAAATTAAATATTGTTCATTGCAGACACAAAATTCTTTATTCATTGGATATGCAATGTATGTCCATTCTATAAGTATTGATGATCCTCAATATACGCTCAAAGACAATTTACGTGCCTTTGATTTCGTACAATTTTGTCAAGGCTGATTTTTCAAGGTCAGTTTTATTTTGAGTGACCATATCTAGGGAGTCTCTTAACATTGAGGAAATATTAACGTGTCAGACAGTGCAGAATTGTTTTTAGCTTTAAATTGGTATATTGCATGAGTGGGTATTGCAAGGCACGATAATTGAGTGATTACATTGTCAAGTTCCTTTTGGACACCGCTATATATACACATATGTATACATATTATGTGTGTGCGTGTGAGTCTCTGTGTGTATGTATGTATGTATGTATGTATGTATGTATGTATGTTTGTATGTATGTATGTATGTATGTATGTATGTATGTATGTATGTATGTATGTATGTGTGTGTGGGTGTGTTTTCCGACGCGATGAAATTAGGTGTTCGTCAACTTTTGGCCGTATTTTGTGATTGGTTTCAACTTGAAGCTGGTTCATATTTCATTTTGATGAAAAAATACCCATCTATCTTTAATTAAAGTCGAGATACATTATATATAGTACTGGTAAAGGTGTAGATGCATAAATCATTCCAGGGCTCTCCTGCTGCGTACAGACTGGATAATAAGGTCTTCAACTCTCGAAGGTTGCAGGCAAAGACAAGAACTAGCATGATGCAAGTCTATGAACTTTTATTATCCTGTAATTGTGTATTATTTGCCAATGAAGAATCCTGCATGCATAATTGTGTTGATCTCTTTTCAAATACAAATGAGAACGTTGGACTTACGATAAACAAAGCAAAGCCATAAGTTATCTTCCTGTATGACCCTGGTGATACGCAGAACCTCCCTCCTAAAATCAAAATACATAGCGCAACACTGAACAATGTAGTTAGCTTGAAATATCTGTACACAGTCTTCAAATACCTTCTTCGATGTAGAAAAAGCTTTACGTTTGAATAGAGCTATGCATCTTTCGGAACGAACACTCAGAGCAAAACAAAGCTCAAAGTCTATAATGCTGTGGTCCTCCCAACCCTGCTGTAAGGTGTCAAAACCTGGACAGAGTGCTACAGTCTTGCCAAGAATCTTAACTACTTTAACATGAAATGATTCAGGAGAACTGCTCGCATCAAATGGCAGGACAACATACAAGACATCGACATTCTCAAAAGGGCAAATGGGAAGAGCCTGTTATCTTAATTCAAAAGTGCCCAACTTCGCTGGGCTGGTCATGTCTCAAGAATGTCTCATTTCAGAATCTGAACTGTCCTTATGGAAGCTTAAAATTGGCGATTCAAAAATACTCTTCAAAGACACACTGAAAATGTCTCTGAATGAATTCAACATAAATACTTCGACATGGGAGAAACTAGCTCCTTACAGACCTATCTGTAGAACAGAAGCCACAGTGAGCAGCTAATTATGAGACTTCACGAATAAGAAACGCTCATGCCAAAAGAGAAGCCGGCAAGGGGAAGTTAAGCTTTTAAATGTATAAAATGGGCCAAACGTGTCTCAACCGGCATTGGTCTCATTGGCCAAACAGAAGGTACAAGGCATCTCAATGTTAAATTAAGCATAAAAATTATTCTCATCTGCAGATGCACTGGCCATCGTCATACATTGGCGGACAAGTTATTATCCTCATAAGTAGTAACGTTTCAGAATGCTGAATTCTGAGCCAAGAAAGGGCACTGCAACATCACGATAACTAAACCCAACTTCCAAACTTACGTCTCAGAGTGAATGGACTAAATTTACAGTTATGTCTAGTTTTCCAGACAGCGAAATCATTCATTACTCGTGGCTGATGCAAACAGACGGAAGACATGAAATTCCCTGGATTGCTACTCCAATAATTTCCCTTGACATTGTAATTGTATTCTTGTCATCCTGTCTCTTTGGTGCAATTAAATGGCCTCCAGTACTACGTGGTATCCTGCCTATGATTGATGGTGTTTCATAGTTTAAACATAGCTTCTCTGGTATTACGTAGAAGAGGTCGATATTGTTAAAGCTCTGACACAGTGTAAACAGGTTCAGAATTACAGATACGGTTGACGAAGCTCCTGATACGTGATTCTTTAAAGTGTCAGGAGCTGTTGTTTTGGACGGTATTAACGTTTCAATATTCTCTTTGGGTTTTGATGTTAACATTTTGTCGCCTCACTTTTTGATATTTTGTTATTGCTGATGTTGCTAGTTTGTGGAAGGAGATATTGTTGACTACTACCAATTGCTTTGTTCCTGATGATGAAGATGAATCATCATCATCATCATCATCATCATCATCATCATCATCATCATCATCATCATCATCATCATCATCGTCATCTTCATCATCATCATTAAAACTTATATTACATCACAGCAGCAACACCACCAAAACAGCAACGTCTCTGTTAACAACATCAGAGGCAACAGCAACAGCTCTACCAACAATAACAGCCATCAACAACAACAAAAGTGGCACTATTGACAACAACAACAACAGCAACAACAACACCTTTATTAACAACAACAGCCTTAACAACTAGGCCTTCACGTACCTAGAGAGAGGAAGATCGGGTGAGTGGCGCAGAGCCTGAGTTTGTCCAGAGCAAGAATCGCCAGAAGGTTTCCAGTGCCGAATGAGACCATCATGTAGCCCACGATGTAGCAACCCATACTGTCTGTGCCATACAGCTGGGGAAGTAGGAGGAAGATGGAGATGGGGGGCGTATTCATCTTAGGTTATGGTGTTTTTAGTTATAGTAAGTAAGAGTTTTAAGGCACTTGCAACGCAATAAGGCCATATAAGTGCCGAAGATTAGAGGTGTTACAAGAGAGTAACAAACACATAAAAGAAGTGGGGGAGACAAAGACAATAGATTGTTTATAGGAAAGAAGAAGCAAACCACACCAGAGCACCCGCCAGTAGTGTTTTATTGTTGTAAGGAGAAGAATCGACATAATAACAGGCGTTTGAAATAAAGAAAGAGTGGGAGACATAGACACACGTAGTTAGTAAACGAGTAAGACCTGTCAGTAGCACCATCTAGCCACGGACTTGTCACTGTTTAGTTCATGATCGAAAAATAGATAATACAATACATTGTCAAACAGTTCTAAAGTTTAATTATCATCAAAGACTTAGAGAAAAGGGGGATCGGTAGGATGTGATGTTGATAAACGTTCTTTTTTAAACTGTTTTTTCCCAAAAGTATGTTATCCTGTTCATTCTGCAATTAGCGTTGGATTTTCCGTTACACCTTAGAAACAAATGCGGCCTGTCACACGAACTCTTTCCTCTTCCAACCCCCACCCACCATCTCCCTTCATTCCCCCCTCTCTCTATCTCTCTCTCTCTCTCTCTCTCTCTCTCTCTCTCTTTCCCGGCCTCTCTGTCTATCTAACATACACGCACACATACGCTTGCGAGTGTGCCTACTCCCTAACAAAGGAAGTGGATAGGAGAAAAGAGAACATGGTATTAATTAAGATTGGGAGCGAGGATATTCCGAAACTCCACGAATGAATAAAGTGTTACTTCCTGTGTGACGACCAACCGGTTGGCACCCACAAGACTAATTTTACGGTATACATGTTTTCACGAACACCCACAGCCCCCCTTCTCTCTCTCTCTCTCTCTCTCTCTCTCTCTCTCTCTCTCTCTCTCTCTCTCTCTCTCTCTCTCTCCTTCTGCGTGTGAGAGAGACTGAGAGACAGACAGACAGACAGAGAGAACACACACACACACACACGCTTCAATCGACACGAAATCGCTGAAACAGTCACTGTGGTGGGGTGATTTGTTGGTTTTTTTGCAACATCCAGATCTGTACTTTTGTGGGTTCTATTATCTTGATCACAATGGCCCATATCTACGGGGGAGGGGGGTGTGGGGCGGGGGTCGTCTGTATAGTTAAGGGTTTGTATATTTGTTGTTGTTGTTTGTTGTTTTTTTTGACAAATGGCCTCCACTTTCTTTCAATGTGACTGCATAAATAACGGCGTGTACATTTCTTTTTTTTTTCTTTTTTTATTTGGGGGGGGGGGTTCCTCGGCTGAGTGCCCTCTACAATAGTTGCGAAAGAATTGCATTGCTCTCTATTTAAAGCATGAGTTGTGAATAGCAACTGGCTTAGATAGCATTAACATGTACAATTCCCGTCGGAGTTATTTTTTAAATGAAAAATATAATTTACCGGCTTTATTTTTTCCAATGGGAGGAGGATGTGGGGTTGATGTTGTTAGTGTGTGTGTTTTGTTTTTGAACATTATTGCGTTCACAAATTTTCATAGAAAGACCCTTGGTCCTAAAATCCGCGCAAAAATTTGCACGAGAGAAGCGTGAAAGAAAAGACTATATGAAGAACGTAACTGTGAGAGAAAAACAAAGAGACAGCAGATTAAGACCGGCGAAAAAGATTATACCCCAAAAAGGAAAACAAGATTCGAATAACACTCTCTTCTGCTTAATTATATTATGATTTCATACCGCAATTAGTATGTTAATTTCTAATTGTGGGGACTTAAAACCTCTTTTTTTAACAGTGTCAGGTTCTTGTAGACACAGTACACGCGAATGCAAAGTCATAGTCTGAGAAAACAGAGTCAAGGGAGCATTCAAACTTCCCAAATAGGCCAAGCTAACGCAAGGTCAGGAGGTTTCCAACTTGGGTCACTGGCACTATCACCCAGCTTGACACCAACCATGGTACCGGTTCGCTCGATTTTGTAAGGAATTGCTCGCTCTGTGTAAATGAGTACTAACTGTCCTGTGAGCCAGGGGGCGCGATGTTTGAACAAACCTGTGGAAGGGAGATATTTCATTGGGTAGATCGAACTCGATGTTGGGGGGGGGGGGGGGGGGTTGTCCCTGCATCCCTTAAATGTTGGCAATGACCTACATTCTGAATCTGTGTCCTGTCCTATCCTACTCGTCTCCCCCTTCCCTAAACCGAACCCAATTCACCTTTCGCATTCGATCTCAGACTGTCCCCTTCTTTCTCTCCCTCCACCTACCCCCCCCCTTTTTTTCCCCAGGGGGGATTTTCTATACCTCCCCCTTTCTCTCTCTCTCTCTCTCTCTCTCTCTCTCTCTCTCTCTCTCTCACACACACACACACACACACACACACACACACACACACACACACACACACACACACACACACGCACGCACACACACACACACACACACACACACACACACACACACGCGCGCGCGCGCGCGCGTTTCTCTCTGTCTCTCTCTATATATTTATTTATCATACGATAGTGCATGCCGTAGAACATAGGTATGCGCTATATAAATGCAATTATTAATATCAATATTATTGTCATAAGTATCCATCTCTGCCTCTATTCCATACCTCTGAATGTATTTGTGTGTGTGTGTGTGTGTGTGTGTGTGTGTGTGTGTGTGTGTGTGTGTGTGTGTGTGTGTGCACTCTCCCTCTCTATCTCTCTCATCTCTCTCTGCCTCTGTCTCTCTCTCTCTTTCTTTCATTCTTTCTCTCCCCTTCTCTCTTACCCTCCAAGCAATAGAAGAAGAAAGAGACAGAGAAATGGCAGCTCACTCTCCGTCAACAAATTGCCTCTTAATTTCATTTACTTCCCATTTTTGCCTGCTTTGTTTCCCCCTGGGGTATTCGTTTCCACACTGGGGAATTCATTGAATTTATGTTGACTAGATTTGAGAGCTAACAGTGTTTATCCAAGTCGTTCTCGGATCGATGGAAAAATAGATCTTTCTTTGTTCACGTGTTCCGTCCTCACCTTAATGCCTTACAAAATAGGTCTTTGATCCACACTTGATTATTAATTGCAATTATCTCTCTTTGCTTTTCTCATTAAGTGAAATTACGTTGTTGTAAAAGGAGGGGAAATATATAATATGTTTCAGTTTGCTGTAGGGGGAAGAACCACATAAAGTTCGCTATGAAAATGTAAGAATTAATAATAATTTCATTACGTGAACGCAGGCTAATAAAATCTTTAAATCATTAGATACGTTTAATGCTAAACAGAACATGCTTTTGGAAATTCAAAGGCCAAGGACTTAATAACTTTCGGGACACTAAAAAGAAAATGTTCCGTAAAGGTTAGAACATTTCGGAACTATTCCTGATCCAAGTACTGAACATTCAGGAAATAAATGGGAGGGGGGGGCATGGGTAATTAAAAGAAATACGAAAGATCGCCCGACACGACAAAATATAAATGGCCATGGGTTAAGGGTACAGCCGAGGCATATCATCTTTGAATAATATCAAGCTTTGACTGTACACTAGTACATCTGAGCTTCGAGAGAAACAATAAGCCTTGAATTCTGTTTCAATGAAATTACTCTTCTGGGACCTGGCTTGTTCATAATATATACACAACCTGTTGCTGATTTCGATCTGTTGCCACATTTAGTCAACTCTACTGAACAATGTATTCGAGAAATAAAAATAAGGATGACAAGCAAAAAATTGAAACTAAATGACGACAAGACGGAAATATTTTTGAATGGAAATGCAAAAGCCATTGAAAATCTCCCAGAACTACGAATTGATATCAATAACCATATCATTTGTTCAAAAAGAAGTCTTAAAATCAAGGGGTTCAGTTGGATTATGATAGTATGTCTATGTCCTCCAAAATTAGCCAGCTCAGCAAAAGTATTTACTTTCAGCTTAAGAAAATTGGCAGTGTCAGAAATTATTTAACTAAAGCAGCAGCCAAGACACTAGTAATTCACTGATTTTATTAACATTGGATTACTATAAAGCTATTTTGACCGGTTTAACGGCCGAAAAACTATCAGAAGTACAAGTGCTCCAAAATCAAGCAGCAAAATTGATAATTAAAAAAACAAAAGAAATCAGCGCACGCAACAAAATGCTGAAAGAACTACACTGGTTGCCAATAAAAGAAAGGATCAAATACAAAATTGCCGTTTTCTGCTTTAAATGTATAAATGATACTGCACCTTTTTATCTTAAAAAATTCCTGGAATTATAATAATATCATCCACCTAGAGCCTTAGATCAGGCTCTGATAATCTAATTCTTAAAACTCCAAAACAAAATTACAAAACATACGGCGAGTGTTCCTTTTTGTTCTATGGTCTCCAATTATAAAACGAACTCCCATATAAAATAAGATCTTCCCCAACAATTTACATATTCAAAAAACAGTTGAAGCATTTTTAATTCACAAATGCATACCTGTCATAATGAAGATCTGTTTTACATATGCAGGTGTACGCCAGATTGTGAGACTGAAGAAATAGCATGTGAGAAAGAGAGAGAGTGAGAGAAAGAGAGAGATTGAGAGAGAGAGGGAGAGAGAGAGACAGAGACAGAGAGAGACAGAGACAGAGACAGAGAGACAGAGAGACAGAGAGACAGAGAGACAGAGACAGACAAAGAGAGAGAGAGAGAGAGAGAGAGAGAGAGAGAGAGAGAGAGAGAGAGAGAGAGAGAGAGAGGGAGAGAGAGAGAGAGAGAGGATCTGAGAGAAGGAAAACGAAAAAGTTTTTCTATCTGTATAGAACGAATGTTTTAATGAATGTTTCTTGTTTTTCACGTTTCAATTTTATTGTGATCGTTCGTGAATTTTCATTGCAGTATATTTTTAGTGAACGTATTTCCAACCTCGCTGTGAGACTGTTGTTCACATAAAAATGTTTACACATATACATAGATTATATTATCTATGCATAATACTGTGTTTGACGTACGCGCATGTTGATTAATTTTTAAGATGTGATGTCTTTTTGATAAAAGGCGCATTGAGCATTTTTTAGAAAATGGAAACACGCAGTAAAAACGCTATTTATTATTATTGTTACAAAATGACCATCGGACAAAAATGCAAAATATCTTGATTTTGAGACTTGCTTGAAAAAAAAACTTTAAGTTTTTTCAACGACTAGGAAAGAGGACTCAGTAATGCGTCTTGGAAGGGCACAACGGGATCATGGGACGCCGGTTCAACCTATTCTCACTTGATACACTTGGGCCAGGAAGAGCTTGACTATTTGTACAACTTTCCCACAAATTCGCACACAAGCCAAGACCTCATGGTCCACCCACCCCTCAACAGAAGTCCTGTGGCGACGGGCGAGTGATGAAGCAGCAAGTGCGGGCACACTGAAAAACTGTAGTTACACAAAGCAGCGGGATCCCTTCTTTGCGGTGAAAATATAAAAAAGTCACTCCCTATTGGATCCTAGAATGTTCGTACGATTAGGGACAATCCAAGAAAAGAGAGACCGAGACACGAAAAAGAGAACCCGATATGTACAATATTCGGATTGCAATTTAAGCGAGACGAGGGTAGCAGCTGTAGATCCGCTAACATATGTCAAAAATGGAAACGCTTTCTTCTTGTGTGGCAGTAGCAACGAAAAGCGTCGCAAAACTGAAATGGGTTTTGCTCATACATCAAACCTGATCGCAAGCTAACCAGCCTTCGGAAAGGAATCATCAACCGACTCAGGATGCTGCGTCTCTCCCTTAAAGGAACACGCTATGCCAACATTACCAGGTCATAATTATGCCCCTATCATGACAAGTCCTGACGTGGTCATAATCAGGTTCTGTGTGGATCTGTCCAATCGTAACAAGAAGTCATGGATGAAACCACGCAGTAAGCATTATGATCTAACATTATTAGGGAGAGGGACAAGCAGAATAATACAGTGACGAATGTCATGTGTAGTGCAACTTTCTGGATTGACTACCGGTTCAATCGCTCTAATTTCAACACACACTTTTAATCCAGGTGGCGTCCACAAGGGAAACCAACAGAAAATGTGACTGAACGTTAGAAAACTGAAACGGCTAACCCTACAATGAGCACTCAGTGAACACTGGACAGTGTGCTATACCTACTCAACTTTGGCACCACACCAGAAGACTAAGACTAAGTAATTCTCAGAGGAGCAGCCCAAAAAACTACATTCACTCAATTGGCTCAAAGATTGCGAAACACAAAGACAGGCTCTACGAGAATAATAACGAAATCTAGAGGCTCCTTGTAGAGAAACAGGAAGCCCATAAAATATTGCAGCAAGACAGCACACATGTTTTCAACAAGGCAGTCAGCAGTTCTGCCAAGTTACCTATTTGCAAACAAAGTTAAGAGAGGAAAAAGACTTCTCCCCTTGCTCAAAGCAGATGAAATCCATATGGGCTCTGACAACAACAACTCCATTGTCTTCTTTAACACTTTAAACTCCATCTAGAAGCCACAGTTCTCTAGAATATCACCAATGCCCTGTGCTAATGATTCCACTAGCAAAAACTATATCCTGACTTAGTGGGGAGAACACTTCAAGAACGTTCTAAACAAACGAAGAAGCCATTGCTCGCACACTCCAAGTGAAAATTATTTCCTTTCTGACAGAACATCCACTGGAATCAGGTCAAAGAAGTAATCAAACGTCTTTCAAAAGAAAATCACAAGGCTCTGAATCCATTTCAACAAAAATCAACGAGGTAGGGGGTCCAGTCCTTGTACAAAAGCTCAAAGAGCTATTCTAAACCGGGAAGAAACCAGTGACCTCTCGTGAGCTGGATGGATGACCTCCATTGTCCATCAAGAGAAAGGGAGATAGGCAATCGCAAAGACATTTCTCTCCTCTCAAGTCTATCCTTTGGGCGTTTACGCGAATCAGTATGGGAGAAAAGAAGCATTAAACTGACCACCAAGTTCAAGGTCTCTACAGTATTTCCAGCAGGATAAAGTTCCTGAAACATCACTTTTCCCGATCTGCCAAACACATTCACCCAAGTCTGGAAAATCCGAGTCAGAATAGCAAGCCACCTTTCTTAGAATGAAGAAACAAGATACGTCTCCCGCGTTTTTCCAAAATATTGGTCAAACACAGGGCGAAAAGAAAAGAAGCTTCACGGACACACTCAAAGTCTAATTGAAAAGTTTGAGATCGGCCCAGACTCAAGCATGACGCCGTTCCAGCCAGCGATGCTACATCACACAGAGAATGAAAGAGTGAATGGAAGACAGAGAGGGGGGGAGTGAGAGAGAGAGAGAGAGAGAGAGAGAGAGAGAGAGAGAGAGAGAGAGAGCACTGGCTCACCACCAAAATGTCCGGAGGTGCGGGCCAGTTTCCCCCGGCGTAGACCCTCGTTGATGTCAACATGGCAACCAGGGTTTTTGTTGATCCTGGATTAGCCGGCGGACACAGCCTGTGGGGTTAAGCCGGGCTATGGTCTGGCCACTGTGCACTGTGACCTCCGGTGTCACGTGAGTCTGACCTCATCCTCCTAAGGCGTTAAAGTGCTACAAAAATTGGTCTAATAAGCTGAGGCAGATGAGTCCACAGGTCGCGTTTTTAAATAAAGAATTGAAGGGTGGAGAATTGGGTGTATTTCTTGGAAAGTTAAAGAAAAGCGACTTGCTTTAGGAAAAATGCCAGATTGTCACTGAGAATGCAATAATATATGTAGGCTTAACAAAAGCACTTACTAGCAAAAGTTACAACATATCTCAAGTTAGCACTTTTACATTCTGGTCACAATAGAATATAGGTTCACGTGGCCCTAATCGAGCCTTTGTCTCGTCTCCCTCTCTCTCTCTCTTCTC
>NW_004797556.1:680498-683961 GCF_000002075.1 Aplysia californica
AGAGAGAGAGAGAGAGAGAGAGAGAGAGAGAGAGAAACTAAGTGAGATGTGGAGAGAATGAGAAGTACAGAGCAAAAAAAATAAGTGTGGTTTTGTATGTATATTATCTGTGCGTGCGTGTGGCATGGCGCGGCGTGCGTGCGTGGGCGAGATGGTTTGGGGGGAGGGGTGGTTTGAGGAAGAGATTGGGCTGAAGCCGAGCAGTAATTATACAATGACACGTTGAGGTTCTTGTACGCTGAATAGCCACAGTGATTAAGCCTCCGGGGAATTTTCTGCTTGGATTATCATCATCATTTTGTTTGATATTATAGTAGAGAACTACCCACGCTCATTACTTGATTTTTGGGGTTGGAATATGGGACGAAATAATTTTTACATGATAATTCGCGCCGAATAAGACAGACTATCTGGCTTCTGACGTCCTTGATTTTAACACAGGGCGTGAAAGTGCTGGAGTGCGAGAAATATGTATTTTATCTAGGTCAGTATGAGCATAAAGTTAACCTTTTGAGCAGCCTGTATTATTAAATGTAGACAAGACCATTTACCGAGTAGGCTACTTGGCATGTTTCTGATCAATGATTGCATTGTATTCTGAGCAAAATGAAGAGACGACAGGACAAAATCTTTTCTTTTTGTGATGCTTTTCTTGCTCCAGCTACCGATGCTTTTTTTTTACTAACTATAGGGCTGTTCTTTTCTGTCTGTCTGTTTGTCTGTCTGTCTGTCTGTTCCTCGGTCTTACTCTCTCTCTCTCTCTCTCTCTGTGTTTTATATAATATATATATACATATATATATATATATACATATGGGATGAAGCGGATGAGATCAACGGAAGATCCAACGGTTTTGAAGGCGGTTACCAGCAAGTGCTGTGGAGCGCATAAGGGCATGGACAAGGCACCAAAGAAGTTCTGGCCATCCACTGCAGCCTGGCAGTCTCCATTTGTAACGGTCTCCGTGCCACTGGATAAAGGCTTCCTAGGCCGAGAGAGTGGGACTGCCACCGTGCAACGACAGCTCCACTTTAAACAAAGTCACACACAGGTTCATGCTACAGCTCATCACCATCTTCATCATCCACACTATCACCAAAGCCATGCGGCGATAGGCAAGTGGCGAAAGTAACAGGGGCAGGTGAACCCTGGCAGTTATAGTCACAAACCTGCACGCAGACAGCCATTGGGGAAGTGGTCGTCTGACTCCTGACCGTGGCAGCAGGATCTCTCGGCAGCACTCAATGGCGACTGGGCAGCCTCTTAAGGACTGCACTGCCCACCCTCTAGGAGGGGGGGGGTCTAGAAAAGGTGACCCAAACAAATGCCTGCCACAACTCAGCTGTAGTACGTGGAGACGTGATCCTGTGTATGCATTCAAAGAGCTGTTTTTAATATAGGGACAGCTCAAAAAGAAAAACTTGTTTATTCCTGGGTCAAGATTTTAAAAATATATTTGTTTGTTTTGTCGCTGGCCTGTAGAAGTGCCATGCAAAGTTTCGTGGGCATAGGTAAATTTGTCAATGAGCTAGAATTTTTTAACGCTGGAAAGTGAACAAGCTATAGACACAGCCTCCTTGATTTTAAAGACCTCGGTGTGTTCCTTTTACAGTGTAGTAGCCGTTTCGTGGATTATTATTTTCTTAGTGCTTTTTTGTCGTGATGTAAGACGAAACCCGTATTTTGTTATTGTGAAGGGCTAGACAGCAATACACTAAAGCAATGTAGATCAAGAGAGGAGTTCATCAAGGCAGACCTAATCTAAAGCAATATCAATCTGGAAGCCAGGTGTTACTGTGAAAGGCTAGACAGCAATGTAGTTGTAAAATGCCTCAACGGCGTAGACTAGGAGGAGCAGAGACGCCAAGGCGTCAACCCCCAGCAAAACCGGGTACTCAGCTAGTATAATTATACTGACCAGCATAAATAACGCAATAAAGTAACACCATGTGTAGAAAACAAAACTGAGTATTTCGGTAGTTGTTTTCATTTTTTTTTTCACAATGTGTTCTTGTTATTGGATTGGCTCGGTAAAAAAAACATACAACACGCTCATTGGCCGCTTATGCATCAAACAATACAACAAAGCAACCCTCTCTATGGTACACAGTTGAAACGGGAATTGAATCGTGACTTTTTGCTCACATATTATGCTGGTCTGGACTATAAATTCTCTGCCCTAAATGTTTGATTGAGAGTTGCATAGTCCGACCATCAAGATGCCAAAATTATCTGCGGAAAATCGAAAAAGAGCTATTGGTTGTCTGCAAGCCAGTGAGAGCCCTCAGCAGGTGGCAACAGTCCTGTGATGCACGCTAGCACTATCTACCGCCTACAAGACAGATTCCAGGCAACCAACTGCACGAGAGATCTCCAAATAAGCGGAAGACCTAGATTGACAACAGCTTCCCAAGACCGCTTCGTCGAGCGTCAGCATATCCGAGATCCACGGATGTCTGCCCCACCGAGACAGCCCAGAACACCATAGGAACGCACAGTAGAGCCGTGAGTGACCGCACCATACGCCGCCGACTGGTGGCCAGAGGGCTGCGTTATCGGCGTCCGGAGCAGAGAGCACCCCTGAACATCCATCTTCGACGAGCTCGTCTCCAGCGGGCTCAGAACCACGTTAGTCATTGACAGGGGCAGCGTGTGATTCTCAGCGACGAGAGTCCTGCATCGATCCTGACAATAGATGGGTCCAAATTTGGCGCCGACCAGGACAATGCTACTCTGACGAGAACATCTGGGAGAGAGACCCGTGTGGAGGACAAAAAAGTGATGATATCGGGCGCAATCGGTATTAATCAAAGACTGGGCCTCATAATCTTCCAAAATGTAGGACCTGGACGTGGCAACGGAGTGACGGCACAGCGCTACATCAACGAAGTCCTGCAGCCCCATGTTGCTCCATTTTTCCAGAGGCATCAAAACCACTTCTTTCAGCAGGATAACGCCCGGCCTCATACAGCACGTGCTAACCAGCAGGTACTGGCGCAGAACAACATACCCACCATGCCTCACCCACCCCATCCCCAGATGTGAAACCAATAGAACACCTTTGGGACATCCTTCAGAGGCGTCTTAACCAACTCCAGCCCAGACCTTGGACAGCTGTACAACTGGGTGCTGCTATTCTTCATGAGTGGGTGCAGGTCTCCAACTGCCAAATCAATCGCTTGGTCCACTCTATGCATCACGGATGCACTGCTGTCATCAACGCTAATGGGGGCCATACCAGATACTGACTGGAACTTAAGCCCCAAGGTCAAGGTCATTGATGCCGAATAACAAAATCTGTCCCCAAGCAAATCCCCAACTCTCAAGCATTGTTTTGTGCAGTCTGAGACGCCTCAAAGTTGTTTCTCTAAATAAAATATTGCTTCAATTTACTCTCCTCTTCTTGTGTCATGTGAATTCGAATTACTTTAGCCGGTAAGCATATAATTATTATTATTATTA
>NW_004797556.1:684585-687743 GCF_000002075.1 Aplysia californica
AGAGACAGAGAGAGAGACAGAGAGGGAGAGAGAGAGAGAGAGAGAGAAGAGAGGGAGAGAGAGACAGAGAGAGAGAGACAGAGAGAGAGACAGAGAGGGAGAGAGAGAGAGAGAGAGAGAAGAGAGGGAGAGAGAGACAGAGAGAGAGAGACAGAGAGAGAGACAGAGAGGGAGAGAGAGAGAGAGAGAGAGAGAGAGAGAGTATCTCTGCATCAATCTCGAGCACACACAATATCCGCATCCCTCTAGACCACTCTGACCGACTCACCGGAGAAAGGCACGGTGAAATTATTTCCAACTTGGCAAACATGACTCTGTGCCCATGGCAACGATCTAGCAATAGTAGTCTGGGAACAAGGGATTATTACGAAGGAGGATGAGAAGCTAGTGAACTACACTCACGGAGAGTCTGGGGGAGGTGGATAACAGGTTATAAGGGTACTCAAACCTCGTTCACAAGAACGAGATAGTTACCAAGCAGTGAGAAAATGCAAAAAATGAACGCAGTCAACCAAATGAACCACAAAAGCGTGCATTAAAAAGCAGAAGCAAAATGAAAACTTTAAAAAGCAAGTAGTATATTAACTGTAATCAATGCCCCTAAGGAAAATTTGGGACATAGCAGCATGTACAATGTTTATATAAATATCTTTTGAGGTGGGGCCAACAGTTAAAATGGCACAAAACCAGAATACAGCGTCTTCTTTTTTTCCCTTTTTTTTGGGGGGGGGGTGTTTAAAGGACACGGGGTTTTTTGTGGATACAACGAACGTGAATTGCTCAAAAACATTCCAATGACAAATCACCAAAATTATTCATCACCGACAAAGAAGGAGAACGCTTTGATAAGATACGAAATAATCCTTGTTTTAAGGGGGGGGGGTGTCAGTTTTATCACCCTTCTATGCCACGAAAGGTCCTTTTGATAATGGAAGAGTTATAAAAAAAGTTACCACATAGGACAAGGTATCAATAACTTTGTCTTGAACTCCAGAAGAACAACATACTTACACAAACGTATTGCGGTGTATGTTTTGAATTCATCAACAGACCTCTCCTCTACAGAGAGAGAGAGCACTTAATGCATTGTCTACTACGATTAGAAAGTCAGATGCTTGCTAAGGAAAGATACAAACCATCACAAACCATTATGGATAACGTGCTGAGCCTTATCCACAGAAATTAGATGTTGTCGGAGGCGGGCTTGTGGGAGATTTCCCGTTTAGACTGAGTTGGAGATCCAGAAGTGTCTTCCTCGGTGCAAAAATTAAAGAAATCGATCCTTGTAAACATTTTTTCACTGTGAGGACCTTCGTAAGGACACTATTCAGCGTTTTAGACTTGCTAAGGAAACCTCGTGTTTTAGTTGACTCGGATTTTGCTTTAGTGTATAAACATGGATGATTGAACCACTGGAATAAGCATTTTGAAGTAACCTCACCTTTCTTTTTTTTTTCATTGATTATATTATAACTACAATAAATATATGTAATATACAGTTCATGTCATAAACTTGTTTTGAGATGAGTATAAGATTATTCTAATTGTCCGTAGTGAGACAATAAAACAAACATAAAATATAAATAAAGCGGAATCTGAGAGGTACATTCCTTGGCCTCATGCCGACTCAGCGGTAATGTTCCAACAAGCAGTATCTGTAATGTAGCTCTAACTCAGCATCCGAATAAACCTACCTATATTGTGTCTAGTCAACAGTAAGTCCGTCAAAGGAAGTCAATTAAAGTACAGACTTTTGAACTGTGATTAGAGGTCAACGATCGGCCCCCCAGTAAATTTAACATTATTCCACGACAATCACAGGCTTTATCTCGAAAGACAAAAGCAAAGCAGATGTCTTTGTTATTCATGTGACATTATTGGGGTTGGCTAACTTAGATTTCATGTATGTTTCTTTCCAATTTTGTATCTTTCTTTTCTCCATGAGATGACTCCATCCCATCTCCCAAGCTCCCGCCCCGGCCTAGACATAGCACAATTGTAACGGTTTACGTCTTTGGCATTTTGACAATAACGAACCCTTGTGGACATAAAAGGTTTTTGTTTCGGTCGAAAAAGGTTAATGAGTTTGACCCCTCTACCTAGTTTTGCCGAAAGACACCATAAACGTGTGTAGATCGCGACAAAAAGGTCATAATCTTTGGTCCCATTGTGGATTTAGGCATGACCAGCACGGCCGAAAGTTCAGCCCTAAATCTAGTTTTCACAAAGCTCCGTTCAAAATTGCTACCAGCGGCTTCGTTATTTTGCCAGAAAGGTTCTCGTCTCCCCCATGGGGACACGGTAATAAGTATACCCCTGTCCTTCTCTTTCCCTCAAAAGCTGTCAAACTATAAGTATAGCCATTATCCAAGGAGCCAGAACAATAATCATCAACAATGTAATTTTTTTTTTAAGAGACTTAAACCTGTCCCTATTTCCTATCTCTACAACCTAGTCTCCTCCCAGACGAACAGACCCTCAAGAGAGAGCCGGGTACACTTAAGTAGACATGTCCATTCTCCGCGCCCATCAATGCCAACACGGGCATATCTCCACTCAAGCGTTCTGCGAGTGACAGCACCCAACCAGCTCATTATGGCGATAAGAGTTTTGGGGTGAAACTGAAAGCTCTCTATCAGAGCTGTGGGCTTCCAGAGAATGCTCATTATAATAAGGTCTTTGTGACACACTTTAGACTACATTTCCATCTGAGGGTTTTTTCGTGTGTGTCTGTTTTACTGGCGTGCGTCCTTATTTGCTTACTTTTTATCTCTGTAAAAGATATTGGGGGATGCCATTGTTAGGTCCTATTTCCTTTCTTTCCCTCTGTTGTTTATTAGTCTTCTAATCACATGCATTCATTAGCCATTAATATGTCCATCTACGTATCTGTACTTAAGACAAACAAACAGAAACCAGTTCTATTTGCTTGCTTTTCGCTCTTTCTCTCGCTCTCTTTTATCTTCTTACTTGCACTCTTTCTTTTTTTTCTCCTTCTATCTATCTATCTATCTATCTATCTATCTATCTATCTATCTATCTATCTATCTATCTATCTATCTATCTATCTCTATATATCTATCTATCTATCTATCTATCTATCTATCTATCTAGCTATCTAGCTATCTAGCTATCTATCTATCTATTTATCTATCTAT
>NW_004797556.1:687843-692022 GCF_000002075.1 Aplysia californica
TAACTACCTATTCCGCAGTCTCCACCAGTCTGCGCCTTCCCCCCTCCTACCCCCACGCCCCTCCTCATTATAAAAGCCAAAAAACTCCGAACCAGATAAGCGAACAAAACAGCAACAAAGAGGAAAAGGTCCCACGTGGCTGGGAGTGGGGGGGAGGGTGTTTGGGTGGGTGTGAGTGTGTGTGTGTGTGTGTGTGTGTGTGTGTGTGTGTGTGTGTGTGTGTGTGTGTGTGTGTTTGTGTGGAGGGTTATGTTGTTGTTTTTTTTGTTTTTCTTTTGTTTTGTTTTTTTTGTGGGTTTTTTGTGGGGGGGGGGGGTTTGGGGGGGGTCAATACGTGATAAATAAAGCAAATAATTTTTCATACGCGGCCATGCCACTTATTTAGCTGAATCGTTTTTGACATCTCTTTTACTCAATAAGTACAGACAAGTTGGTAAATGAAGGCTTCTTTTCTTACTTCAGACCTCATTCTCCATCAGGTGTTAAAGGCAGAAAAAATCTTTCGGCAATGATATTATTGTATGCTGCTATATCAATAATTCCGAACAAAATTATGTTGACGCAAAGCTTTATTCACAAGGTAATAAGATTGATTCCTTGTCTCGCTTGGGCTTTCTTTCGGTATCAAAATGTTCCGACAACTTTCATCCCAGTAGGCAGCTAGTGACGTTAGTACCATCTGTTGATGCATATCATGATACCAATTTATGTGTGTGCGTATATGTTTGTGTGTCTTCTTTCTGTCTGTCCATCGTTCTGTGTGTGTGTGTGTGTGTGTGTGTGTGTGTATGTGTGTGTGTGTTTTTGTGTGTGTTTGTCTGTGTCTGTGTGTCTGTGTCCGTGTGTCTCTGTGTATGTGTGTCCCTGTGTATGTGTGTCTTTGTGTATGTGTGTATAGGTCCTTTCTCTCAGTATCAGGCACACTGATATTCTTTGTCTATAATGCTCTTAGCATAGGGTTGTGCCTATCCTTGCTTCCCTGTTCTAATCTATTTTTCGGTTTTCTTACTGGTGTCTGTGGTGCAGCAGTTAGGCTCTAAGCCCTCGCACACAGAGACAGTGAGTTCGATTCCCTAATGGGGATACAATTTTTAATAGACAGTCCTCATTTTTCTACCAGAAAGGTGTATATCCTTCTCAGCCCGCTTTGTTTTGTTTGTTTTTTTGTTTTTATAAAGTGTTTTACGGCGCTCGCAACTGCATAAGGTCATATGAGCGCGCGAGACACAACTAATATTTTTAGTTGGTAGGAAATTTTGAATTTTGCCCGGGTGGCGGCCGAAGCCTACTCTTATCGATTTTAGACCACCAAGGGATCTTTAACGTGCGCAACTTGAACACGGGCCCTCCGAGATTTTTCGCCCTTGTCCGAGAAGGTTAAGTGTAGATCTTTCCTACTAGAAGATCAGGGGTGTGGCAGAAAGACAGCAGTAAGGAGGAGCCAAGGAGTAGCAGTAGAAAGGCTGCAGAAAGAGTCAGGAGCCTAGAGGAGGGGGCAAAGGAGGTGAGGGGGTGGGGGTAGAAAGTAGAAATGAAAGCAGATAACAGAACATTGCTAGAGAGCAGGAAAGGAGGTGAAAGGAGACAATTTTAGAGAAGAAAATTTTTCGGTCGCTACCCGGATTCGAATCCGGGACCTTTGAATGAGAAGCCAACACCTTAACCTCTAGGCCATGAGAGCCCCCCCAGCCAGCTTTGGCTTTTACTGGCAAGGCCTAAGCAGCCTGCCTCAAAAATGATCCAAACAGCATTGATGGGGGGGTAAAACTTCTAAAAAATTTCTGTAGTGAAATACCTTTTGTAATTGCTTTGTGAGAACCTTTCTTTAGCTGTTTCATTTTCCCCGTTCTATCTTTTCCACCCTTCAAAAAATGGAAATGATTATGTTATTCTTTATTTTCATGCTGCACTTACTTGTTTATTATTTGTCTATCATTGTTTAGTTGTTGTAGTTGTTGTTTTTTACACTTATCTATTTTCTCGTTTTGTTTTTGCTTTTTGGTTGTTGTTGTTGCTGTTGTTTTTATTTATTTTATATTTTTTTTGCTGTTGCTGTTATCGTTGTTTTTGGTTTTTCTAATTTTGAAGGCGTAGGGAGGGTGACACCTCTAAAGACGTAACCGAAAACAATGCTGTTATTATAAGAAGAAACGCTTTGTCGGCACGCTGGGCGTGGTTTTCCTTCATGTCCCCATGGACAGAGCAGTCGTGCGTACGGACAGATAGCTGTCGCCAACTCTCTGCTTGGAGAAATCGGATTTAAGGCTTCAATAGGGCTGTCCAATCAGGTTTATGGCGGAAACAAGACCCGCTGGCTTAGAGCTACAAAGAATTCTTTTGATTTCTTCAAACCCCTCCCGACAACTTCGCCCCTTTTCCATCTCCCCTTATTTCACGTGTTACGGTTCTTATTGAGAGTTTTATTTATATATATATATATATATATATATATACGGGGGCTCTCGTGGCCTAGAGGTTAAGGTGTTGGCCTCTCATTCAAAGGTCCCGGGTTCGAATCCGGGTAGCGACCGAAACATTTTCTTCTCTAAAATTGTCTCCTTTCACCTTCTTTCCTGCTCTCTAGCAATGTTCTGTTGTCTGCTTTCATTTCCACTTTCTGCCCCCACCCCCTCACCTCCTTTGCTCCCTCCTCTGGGCTCCTAACTCTTTCTGCAGCCTTTCTACTGCTACTCCTTGGCTCCTCCTTGCTGCTGTCTTTCTGCCACACCCCATATCTTCTGGTAGGAAAGATCAACACCTAGCCTTCTCGGACAAAGGCGAAAAATCTCGGAGGGCCCGTGTGCACGTTGCGCACGTTAAAGATCCTTTGGTGGTCTAAAATCGATAAGAGTAGGCTTCGGCCGCCACCTTGGCAAAATTCAAAATTTCCTACCAACTGAAAATATTAGGTGTGCGCTCATATGACCTTATGCAATTGTGAGCGCCGTAAAACACTTTACAAAAACAAACAAAACAATATATTATATATCTATATATATATATATATATATATATATATATATATATATATATATATATATATATATATATATATATATATAAAAATATAAATATAAAAAGCTGTAGGATTTGAGAAGGGGGGGGGGGAGCATTTATAACTGTCTGCGGGTTTTTTTCTGCTTTTGTTGCCATGGTCTGACATATTTTTTAGAGATTGTCAGTAATAACTTTAGGCTATTCAAAGGAAGATCCTGCAGGCAAGAGATATTTTTCCAAGACAGATAAGAGGAACATAAAAGTGTAAATAAAATAATATAAACCTTTCACACTGATTGAACGCATGCACTTCCAGCTATACACGCAAGCTCTGACACAGAGCTGCATAATTTAACATTATAGCCGTTGCTATGCTCAGGACCGTTTAGAACGTATATTTCTCACAACCTGCTTTACTCCCCTGTCATTGTGTCAACTTTAAGAGGGAAAATAACATGTTTACAGAATCTTAACTTTCTTTTACCAGAGCATAGTCTATTTTCCAGGTCGTTAAGATCCAGCGCGGAAATGATAAACTCTACCATTTTAATATTGCACTTTTTAAAAGTTTCGGACACACGTTCCCTACCAAACTGAGATTGTTTCAAGTCTGTATGGAAACAAAATAGATTGCCTCGGTGGTCAAAGTAAGAGCAGGGCAGTGCTTAGTAAACAAGAGCTCGTGGGAAGCAAGGTGAAGAATAAGATTGTTCATGTAAACGGGGCATGAAGGCCACTATGTCTAACACGCGTGACGTCATTGTCGCGAACTTTAGTATTTTGAACAAGACAGAACACCATAGCTCAAAAACAAGGGTTGTAACAATGAACACCAGTCACCTGCACCTGCATGTTGATTATCTACATTGTATGAAAATATGTATTTGTAACGCTGATAATTTGTAGCATGTATATCGATGCTCACTTCTTTTCTTTTTTTGTTGGGGGGGGGGGGGGGTGAATATGCCATTGTAAACTAGATATCTAAATATAATCAGGGACAAAATAAAACTAAAACTGGAATGTTTTGAAGAACCTATCATAGTGAAAACTCGTCAGTTGTATTTCTAAACTTGGTGTGTATCTACAACCTGTCCGATTGAGATTACTAGTTTCAAATCACATATTTCACGTGAGCTCACGGTAGTCATAATGGTGTGGCCCCACTTCCCAAGCCACAGA
>NW_004797556.1:693184-695829 GCF_000002075.1 Aplysia californica
CTCTCCCTCTCTCTCTTTCTCTCTCTCTTTCGCTCTCTCTCTCGCTCTCTCTCTCTCCATCTCTCTCTCTCTCTCTCTCTCTCTCTCTCTCTCTCTCTCTCTCTCTCTCGGGGGATGTATGTGTGTGTATATGTGTGTGTGTGTGTGTATGCGTGTGTGCGTATGTGTGTGTTTGTACGTGTGAGTGAGTGAGTGAGTGAAGTTAAAAACGAGCCCGTTTTTCTATTGTTTTTTTCAATGATGGCGTCTTTACCTCGTTGTGTGGCATTTTTAATTAACTAGATCTAGTTGGTTTAAGCAAAAACCCTCTGAATATTTTAGTCAGGAAGAAAACAAATACACTCCTTCGAAGCCCCTGAAATTATCCGAAAGAAAGCACATTTCCCATTGCGCACTCGGTGTGGGGACTGGAAAACAAACTCTTTTTCAATGAAGGAAAAATGAAGCAATCAGAACATGGAGCAAATGAAAGGCAAGCATAAATGTTTTATTGATAAACAGATCCTAAGGTGGACGGCAATAATAATGATCCTGGATCTGTTTGTACGCTTCTCGAGTTGTAAGCTCAGGTGACCACTGTATAACTGTTTACTCAGTGTATCATTCAACAAGGAATCATTATTCTGTCTTCGGAATCTGACGCTTGGGGCCGAATATAGAACCCCCACCCCCTCAATCCCACCCCTACCAAGATGCTCCCTCCCCCCCCCCCCACGTACGTTCCCATCAGTCCTCCACATGCTTACAAGTTCAGGAAAATGGTTGCATGGTGGAAAGAAAAATGTTGAGAAAGGGATGGAGATCGGAATGTGAACATTAAGGTATTTGTTAACAATGTATGTGTGTCAAAGAGAGACAGGCAGACAGACAGACAGACAGACAGACAGACAGACAGACAGACAGACACAGACAGTCAGACACACAGACACACAGACAGACGGACATGCAGAGAGACAGACGGACATACAGAGAGACACACAGACAGGAATAGGGAGAGAAAATGAGAAACAGAAAGACGGGAAAGAGATTGGAAGAGAGAGAGAGAGAGAGAGAGAGAGAGAGAGAGAGAGAGAGAGAGAGAGAGAGCGTTGTGATGCCTCCACACTGCGGTGCTGTGCCGGGCAGCTGAAAGGATGAATCACAAGCGGTTTGCCAAGAGAAACTCGCTCTCTCAGTCGATATTGTTCGCTTGCCAAGCTTTGCTGGAGAATCTTGTGCCAGCCACCACTACAGGGGTCGAGTGTGTACGGAAAGATTCTCTTCCTCCTTGGATATTATTATTGTTGTTGTTATTATTATCATTATTATCATCATCATCATTATTCTTTTCCTCCGGTGCTGTGTTGTTTTATAGTGTAGTTTATTATTCGTTTATAATTATTAATTCGGCTTTGCTGCATTTCACCATGGATACGGAGACAGAAAATATAATTCCCTTTTCGTTGTGGAGAGCCAGGGATGATGATGATGGTTCATTGATGCTGTAGAAGTTGATTGGCTGATGAGCTGCATCTGTGGTGATGATTCTGGCGTTAGCTTTGCGACTGTTGGTGAAAGGGTGATGGTGGTGGTGATGGTGACGGTTCTGTCTGGCGCAGTATATGTTGTTGTTGTCGTCAACTGCTGCTCAACACCACCCGGTTCACGTTTCTTCCGTTGTCGATGCGTGTGCCTGCATGTTTTCCACAACTAGCCGTAGATTCTAGCACCGAGGAGGATTTTGCTGTCTAATTTATGCCTTTCCCACGCCATATTATTTTACATATAGATCTAGATCTATATATCATATCCTTGTTATAAATATGTTGTTGTCTTATCGTAAACCCACTGAATGTGGGTTGTCGGCGGGTGCTCTGGTGTGGTTTGCTTCTTCTCTATCAAACATCCATCGTCCTTTTGTCCCCTTCTTCTTTTTTATGTTTGCTACTCTCTTGTAACACTTGGCTACTCTCTTGTAACACCTCTAATCTTCTGGCGCTCATCTGACATTATGCAGTGGCGAGCGCCGTAAAACCTTTACTAAAATTAAAATCCACTGAATTTAGTAGCGGTTTTGTTTGTTTGCACGCACAAGACGTTTACATTATATTCCAAGAAAGTGGGTGGTTGGCAGGTGTTCTGGTGTGGTTTGATTCTTCTTTCCAGCCATCCAAACATCTGTCATGTTCAGGTCAAGTGCTCTTGTGTGGTTTGCTCAGGACTTCTTCCCATTCTATCGCGCTCATCTCTCAGTCCTCATTCTTTTGCCGAAATCTTACTATCTAGAGATATCTAGTAACACCCTCGAATCCTCGGCAAGTGCTGTAAGTATCTTCCCAAAACTAAAAAATTGAAGAAGAAAGCGTTGACAGCATGTTAGATCTATATGTATATATATATATATATATATTCATGACAACAAAGACGTATTCCAAGGAAGATGAGGAAGGGAACACCCCAGTGTCAGAGCTAATTATAGTTGACCTAGTTGTCATAGTGACAAGGATTTGCAGCCTCTGTAATTATAGGCTAAAGAGGAATGTATTCTCGTTCTAGATCTAAATAGATCTGAATGTATATATATATGATCTTTGGATATAATATAGAGAGAATGTATGTGTGTGTGTGTGTGTGTGTGTGTGTGTGTGTGTGTGTGTGTGTGTGTG
>NW_004797556.1:696494-700432 GCF_000002075.1 Aplysia californica
GTGTGTGTGTGTGTGTGTGTGTGTGTGTGTGTGTGTGTGTGTGAGTGTGTGTGCCATATTTCTTTATATTGCTAAAATTATTGAAAGTACTCTGTCGATTTCTTTTAAGAGAGGATCTTTCATATTGTATGTTCACTTTTTTCTGCTAAACTCAGATGAATTGAAGGGTATATTAACAACAAAAGCATGTAATCTTTGGGATTTCGACACCTACCAATTATTCGGCACAAATTATGCCCCTTTGTGTAGTTTTCTTTCATTTTCTTACCACTGCCGAGTGTCTCTCATCAAATGTGACCTCTTTCCTAGACCAAATTAGACATCCTACTTTCCTCATCGATTACTTCTGCCCAGAGAGAAAGGTCTTGGTGATTTGATCAATAGTCGTGACCTGCTCGTGACCCTACCCGTAGAGGCCTTGGCAAATCCTCAAAATCATCCCAAGTGGTTACAATCGCCAGTATGCTGTTGGAAACGTACTCCTCTAACCAATATCTCATAAATGAAGCAATATCTCAACAACAAAGCAGTATGCACATGGAGTAGTTTTCCTCGAATTTAGCAATTCGATATCTATTTGTTGACCAATGCATTCAAAGTATACTGGGGTGGGGATATTAGTGAACATGCTCAATTTATTTTCTTTGTTTGTTTTGATCTATTACTTGGCTTTTATCATGTTGTCCATCGATACTATTTCATCAGAGAAGCTTCAAGTCATGGACAAGAGACACAATAATTTTTTTAATTTTTTTTTTTTTGGGGGGGGGTTGTAGATTTTTTACGGCGCTCGCAACGGCATAAGGTCATATGAGCGCCAGAAGATTAGAGCTGTTACAAGAGAGTAACAAACACAAAAAAGGAGGGGAGATAAGGACATTAGATGTTTGATAGGAAAGAAGAAGCAAACCACATCAGAGCACCCGCCAACCACCCACATAATAATGTTTAATATTATTTAAATCAACTGTAAGTGAAAAAAGAACGTTTCATTTGGTTCCAATAAAGCCAACATTTTGGAGAGAAACAAAACATACAGCGGTAGACATTTCTTTTAAGAAATACGAAAAATATGCCCACAAGTGTTTGTGTCATGGGGCGAGAGACTGGTGAGTGTTGAAGTAGCTTGCTCCTATTTTTCTCAGAATGTATATCGCCTACAGTCATATTATGTCACTAAAGAAATGTGACAGTCTTTTGAACGTCTGTAAAATCCAAAATAGCAACAACTTTCTCTTTCTAGACAGGAAAGGGGGGTGGGTCCAATAACTTAGTAATAATGAATATAGTTTAAAATTGATTTTGGTTTATGATAGGTACTTTTCTTGCAAAAAGTTTCAGTGTTAGAAATTGGCTGAATGATAATCAGCCCAGGCTCGAGGCGTCTATATCATCAACTAACCACTGCTTCCCTTCCGTAACTTAGGAATATTGTCGCCGTCAAATAATAAAAATATACACATTGAAAAAGGCCTTGTGAATCTAAATAATTTAGATTTGAGCCGTGTGCACATCACTCAGAACTGTCCAATTGCCACATAAATACTCTTTTCACCCCATTTCGGGCCACCTTCATAAGCACCCACAAGATGTGATTATGTAAACCAAAATTGTATTGCTCGAGTTTACCTTAAAAAAGTTGAGGGGGGGGGGAGGGGAGAAAACTTCTAATAATCTCGTGGCTGCTGTGAGTGCTTGTTTTTATTTTTTCTTAACTTTCAACAGTTCCATGACAAGGTCAAGAGATGATTTCCTGGTCACAAAAAGCTACACAAAGACCTCCAAACTTTAAACTAGATTGCTAATTTATCATTTGTAGAATTGTCAACTCGGCTTCTTTGCCTTCTGCACCTACCAAAACAAGTTTAATATTGCCAACTACAGTCTCGAGTCTGAATAAACACAAATGTAAAATGTAAACTGATCTTTGTCGAAAGTTCAAAGCCTGGTTTAAACTGGTAGACCTTCAACTGAACCAAGTGTCAGAACAGTCCGGCGGGAGACCTTCAAGTGAACCGGCACCCTCAACCGACTCACACATTACCCTACCCAGGCGAAAAGCACACTTCTCGAGGTCTCGGGTTGGACAAAACAACCGCAACAACATTCCAATGCCCCTTCCCTTTGCCTGTTGGCCATACACACAACAATAAGAAAAGCAACAGCTATACGAATTTCCCAAAGAGCAATAAAAACCAAAGTAACTTCCTGTCAGTATGTCTTAAAATGTAACCCACGCTAGTTTTGAAATATAACATCATTGGGCTGGGGGGGGGTCGAAATCGTATCCAACACTCACAAAGTCTTATAACCCAACGGCTTTTCTGAAGTCTTCGAGATTTTTTTTATCCGAATTGTTCCAGCCTGAGCTTCAGGCTTGTTCCATGATTGTCCTCTGGGTCAATAACTATAAATCGCATGAGAATTCTGTATGAGTGGCACCTTGTAATTGAAGACTGTATGAAATGGCCAGAGATAATAATGTAAAAGACAACCTCTTGACGTTTTTTTTTAAAAGAAGAAATTGAATGCCGGGCTTATAACGAAAAGTCTGGAAGACATGACTTTGGTAGCAAATAGTAAGTGGTGATGGTTGTATTTGACTTTTTTTTCATTCAGTCTTTCCGGGTTAACTGGATAACGAAAAAAGCACTTTTTCAAAAAGATGGTCATACTTCACGTCGCGGATATCTAAATCAAGGACTTATTTAAAAGACATTAAATCGGTCATAATTGAACAAATACAATTCAATCAGGGGAATCATCTGATGTGAAGTTCGTGGTTTTACCGTCCTTTTTCCGAAACCTCTTGTTTCCGATATCGAGCTCCTGTAGTTAAAAGTTGTAAGATTTTGTGTTTTATCCAATTTCGGTTGAGATATTTAAAACTTTCCAATCACACAGACTGGTTTTCTTCACAACAAGAAGAGTATCTCCTTGATGAGTTTTGTTCGTTCGAGGTTTGAAATTGGTGCAAAAATCACTTTGATCAGATTTCTTTTTTTGTCATCCTGTTTTCTTATTGTATACTCGACTGGAAAAATATCCAGATACAGAAAGGCTGTCATTTCAAGGTGGTTCACAATCCAAATCGGCATATCATTGTAGAACAGCTGTCCAAGAGTCTTAACTATTTGAGACTGTTCGAACCACATTCAATAGGCAGAGCTTACTTTTTTTCAAGAATTTGAAAGAGACCAAACTTAGTCAAACAATTTGAGAACTTTCCCACGCCCATGGCGCTTTTCAGATCCTGCAGAAGCTGGATTAATCATGAGCTATATTTTTGCACAACAATTGGAAGAAATAAATTCCGTGTGTTGTGGCTGTGCAAAAAAACAACACAATTTCTTTAGTGATGTAAAACATTTTCGATGTCATATCTTAACAACAGATTAACGTTTGGTGTACAAGTGATACCTTTTTGTACTTGTAGTCATTTAGAAGATAAATTAATAAACTACCTTCAGTTCGGAGATTTCTCGACATGTACTTTGAAACGCCTCAAAATACCGCCTCATGGGTTCCAAATCGGGAATCAGCGCGAGCGGCCTCAATGTGTCAACAATTATATCCAATCTGTTCGGCAGAAACCGAGCAAGGAATCTGACGGCAACAGATGCCTTCAAGCCAGGTTAGCACACATCTGTGGCGCCAGTTGCTCAGACTTTCGTCTGTTGGCAGCTTCCAGTCCACAACGACGGTGACCTAGCGACCTAGGGCCCAGGGCGACGCGACAGAAGATTCCCTGTATAACCAATTACATTCTCCTACGAGAGGCTTCGGCACTGGAATTTTTCCTTCCTCTACAGAGCCCAGGGGGTGTGGATGGTGTCTGGATTTAGGGGACAGGGATGTAGTAGTGTTCATGAATTCTGGGGGAATTCCCCAATATGTGTAAGTGTATGTGCATGTGAGTGTGCGTGTGTGTGGGGGGG
>NW_004797556.1:700532-703581 GCF_000002075.1 Aplysia californica
TATATATATGGAGGGGGGTATGTATGCTTGCAAGTCTTAATGTTTATTCCAAAAATGGACTTTTGAAGATGATTTTGACACAAGTCATATGCGGTATTAACAGATTGCGTGAGAACATTTGCTGTCAGGGCCTATTTTCAACCACTCACTCGCTCCCTCACATGTAACTGGCAGAAGAACACCCCGTGGAAACGAGAATATAGATGCTCTCAAGTTTATGTTTACCACTCACTAACTTCTACATAATTTAAAAGAACAGTACTTTGATGGTTGTTAGTTCATATCTTTCAGACAGGAAAGAATCTAGAAAATGAAAAGAAAAATTAAGTCATAAACAGGTTGTTTTTTACCCTTTAGTTATGGGGCTATCGATTTTGAAAAAGGATATTCTGAATAGAAGAAGAATTATTTTTAAAAGGAAGGGAAAATAAAAGAGATCTCGGCGGAAGTCCCGTCTTGTGAATCTGAGATTTGTCTTTTGTCCAAGAGTGAAGAGATTTTTCTCCTACTATTATCACTCAGCTTCCCGTAAAAGTATTGTTGAGGACAAGAGGAAAATAAAACAATTGCTACACAGACAGCAAACATCTTATTGTTAGGGTTATTACGAAGCAAGCGATTTGCAACATTTCAGGACGACTTGCAAACGAATGTCAGAGTTTTGTTGATGCTGTTGTTGTTGTTTTCATTGTTGTTGTTGTTGTTGTTGTTGTTGTTGTAACCCTCATTTGTCGTTTCCTGTTCTATGGATAACGACTGGCTAGTGACCAATTTAAATCATTTTTTATGCTGTGTCACGTGATTGCTTCTTTTATAAAATTGGTCAGTTTTCAGTTTTAATGTCTTATATTCTTAATAAAAAAAGAACTTGATACATATGATATTTACAAATGTTCATTGTTACATCTCCATAGTCGAGATAAATCGTGTCAGATATCGCCCTGAATGGTCTAAATATTGTTTGCTTTGACCTGATGTTTTCTACTGCCATTGAAACGTAAAAAGGAAACCAGACGCCGATAGCCATTTTTCATTTGAAACGACACGAGGGTGGATAACCATTACAATAGCTCCTTTTCACCCCGAAACATGATCTGAACGGCAAACCAAGTTATAACACTCCGTGCCCTACGCCATCAGAGGTATGATTTATTAACTAAGAGTCTTGCTGAAGGGAGCAATGTCTCCATTTCCTCACACAAAATCGACCCCTGTGACAAAGCCTCTATAACACAGTCATTCTCACTTTGTCCCGAGGCTACTAGTAGAAGGGATGAGATAACCGTTTGGGAGACATCCCACCCTCACCCCCTCCCCCTTGTTCTGTTCTGATATTAACAGCTTTTAATACGTAGTCGGAAAAGATTGGTTTAAAAGAGAGTGGGATGAAATGAGAGGGGCCCAAAATGTTATGAGACGCGTGGGATTTACATACAGGAGGGTCAAGACGGTGTAAAAGCTTTCCTTTTCGAATGGATCGTTTGTTCGTCATTTATTATTCTCGCCACTATCTGTGTGAAGTCTGAGCCCTCCAGATACTGTCTGACACAGACTGAGAATTCTTTCAGTGTTGAAAAGTGAATTATTCAGACACACGCTATACAGGATCCATCTTTTGAAGGAATACTGAATGCCAGCATCTCTTTGTATTTTTGGGCTTCGATTTCCTCGTTCTTTTATATCTTTTCTGGTGTGGGGGGGGGGGGGGCAATTTACTTCTTTTCTTCATTTATTATTTTCGTTTCCCGCATGGCTTGACACCGAAACTCCACGATTTTGTTTACTTAATAATAATAATAAATAGCATTTGTATAGCGCACATCCCCTGTCAATAGCAGGCTCTGTGCGCTTTACACTATATTATTACCCCAGCAGACCATAGAACACCCAGAAACATTCTCAGCTTCCCGGGAAGCATACAGAGCAGCTTTCTCAAATTGGTTTTACTCTTGTTTATTAGTGAAACAGTTCTGAAGTCAGGATTGCTAATTACGTGTCTACTAGTGCGAATGCTCATCTGTCAAGTTTGACATAAAAGCATTACATTTTTTTATCGAAAAAGCAAGCAAACAGACACTGTTACTGATAATACAATACTATGTTCCTTCTCGGGGGGAAGATGCTAAGATATCAGAGGCGTGAAAGACAGAAATAGGAGTGGGGAGGGGGAGGGGTTTGTATACTTGGCTGAGCGTGACAGCGCAGATGCTCAGGGACTTACCAAACCCAGAGACGATCGGAGTGCGAATTCGATTCTAGTCGAACGTTTTCCTTGTCAAATGAGGATTTTTTTTTTTTTTTTTTTTTTTTTGGGGGGGGGGTGTTATGAAGGAAGACCAAGCCCTCTTTTTGAGGAACATTTATCGCGAGGAAATAAAGAATTGTTGCTTTGTGAGCAAGCAAACAATCATATTGGATATTCACCCAGCAGCTTGACGGCACTGCGACAAGCGACTGGTGTAATGATACAACACTCTCTTGAGAAATGTTAATTATCCACCACTGCTTTGACTAGAGAAAAGAAAGAAAGAAATAGAAAAGGGAGAACTCTCCGCGAAGAAAAAGAACATATTCCAGAAGATGCATGCACACACAAAAATCAATAACTCTCAACGTCTCCTTTTTTTACTCTTGGTCACTGAGGTCTACAAGAAGTATTATTCTACCCCTTGCCAGGACTAAAGAAGATAAAAACGCTTCTTTCCACGACAGCACCCAGTCCGAGGAAAGATGGAAAGTACACACAAGGCAATGACGCTAATGTACAAGTGTGGTCACTGGGGGTTTCTGAGGCTGACCTCAGAAAATGAGGAGTTGAATGAGAAAGTAGAAGAGATCAGGAGAGGATCGAATGAGATTGGAAAGGAGAGGACTGTACCAGTGACTGTGAGTTATAGGACAGCTCTTTTGCATGGTGACAGCATATAAACACACATATACTCTCTCTCTCACACACACAGAGAGAGAGAGAGAGAGAGAGAGAGAGAGAGAGAGAGAGAGAGAGAAAGAGAGAGAGAGAAAGAGAGAGAGAAAGAGAGAGAGAAAGAGA
>NW_004797556.1:704361-705391 GCF_000002075.1 Aplysia californica
GGGCTGTTGTTATTTTTGGTAAGAGTTTTACGACTCTCGCAATTGCATAAAGTCGTATGAGCCCATGGCATAATCAATTTGGTCGTAATTAGTTTTTGCCCGGGCGGTGACTGAAGCCAACCATTTTCGATTTTAGGACCACCATGGGATCTTTAACGTGCGCATCTTGCGCACGGTACATCCGAGATTTTTTTAGATTTTCCGAAAAGGCTAGGTTTTAGATCTTACCTGCCTTAAGATCAAGAGTGTGGCTGAAAAACAAACTATAAAGAGCCAAGGAGAAGAAATTAAAAGGCGGAAGAAAGAGTCAGACGACCAGAGGGGACAACCGTGGAGATTTTTTTTAAAGATTCTTTTTTAATTAATTTTTTTTTTTGGGGGGGGGGGAGGTTAGAAAGTGGAGACGAAAGATGAAAACAGAGCATGGTTTGAGAGCAGAAAAGGTAGTGAAAGGAGAAATTTAAGAGAAGAAAATTGTCCGTCCCTGTCAGGTTTCGATCCCAGGATCTTTGGAATGAGAAGCGAACACCATACCTTTAGACCATAGGAGCCCCCAACTGGAAAGTGTACAATATTTGAGCCTAACCTTAACAACGGAAAAAAAATGTTTCGTTAATTTAACATGCATTTTTACTGAGTGTACAGTTACTTGTTAGGCGTAACAACTTGCTGAAAACGCTCCAAACTGAATGAAGATGTTTGGAAAACCCTGGGTCTCCCGTGGAAAAAACAAAAATGTATTGCGTTGGCCGGTCGACATGCTACAGGAGATCGTCAGATTTTGCAGCTGCCCTACTTGCAAAATATGAGAAAGAGTTTTTTGTCGTTACCAGTGTCTCGGGCATCTTCGAATATCTTGACGCCGACTAAGCAAGTGGTTCACCCTTTAACAAAATGCACACATTATGTGTTTTATTTATTATTATATTATTATAAAGTCGACAAAAAGGAAGAGCCAACAAGTCCGACATCAAGATTGACAGAAACAAGACAAGTGATAGCAGACCAGAAATACAGATTAAGAGAGAGA
>NW_004797556.1:705869-708255 GCF_000002075.1 Aplysia californica
GGGGGGGGGGAGAGCTCAACAAACAGACAGACGGCGAAGGCGATATCAAACCAAAAAGACGTTAAGAGCAAACAAGTATTGACAAAGAATCAAAGGTAGAAAACAGAAACGCGCCCATCTTGTTTCCCTCAAAATTTGGCCACTTATTACATTATCCTCTTCGCTGGGCTTTCAGTGAAATGCACTTAAAAAGCTGTTTTGTGTCGCATCCACGCGGATTTATTAAAAACAAATGCCATTATCTGATTTTACGCGCCGCCATTTGGGGTTTCCATATCCTTCGTATGGATTCCTTCGCCTTCTTTTTCTTTTTTTGGGAAACAGTTCTGAAGATACTACATCTGGATTACAATGTATCAAGTTGAGATATATTGCCTTTCTTTTATTTTTAGTGATGTTATTGTTGTTGTTACTCTTGTTCTTGTTGTTGTTGTTGTTGTTCTTGTTCTTGTTCTTGTTCTTGTTACCTTTGTTACAAGATGTGGTTCCGCCAGTGGCCATGTCGATGTCGGTAGTAATTTTTATGAGTTTTGTTTCAGTAGGTGAAGAGACTACAGGCTATCTCATCGTCATCTTTGCTGTTGCTGCTGCGGTCTGTTTTGTTTATTGTTACAGCTGTTGCTGTTGTTTATTGTTATTGGTATCATTGTTGACGAAGCTGCTGCTAATACACTGCTTGATTCCATTTTTTGGCGGGGAGACATTGGATCTTACTATATCTGATGATTTGGTTTAAATTAGCACAGCATAGGACAAGGTATTTCTCATGATGTTTGTTTGGGTATGCGAGAAAAAAAACAGAAATAGTGCACCAACGTGGTTCATACTCCCTTTAAAAACATTAATGTATTGTCTTCCATTTTTAGAGAGCTGTTCCTCATGCTGTTGAGCTATTGGTCTATTTGTTACTCCCATTTCTTTTTAACACACCCTCAAAATAGTGATGATAATAATAATAATAATAATAATAACAATAACAAAAATAATAATAATAATAATAATAATAATAATAATAATAATAATAGAGATAGTATTTGCAGAGTGCAAATCCCCACTAGCAGCAAGCTCTATGCGCTTCACAATCAGACTTGAGAGCATTCTGAAATATCCTCAACTTCTTGGGTGGCATACATTACAAGCAGCCATTTACAGGCTCTAAAACACTAACATACAAGTTCTTTCGCTGTCTGTGGCCGGGTACCCATTCCCACCTGAGGGAAGTGCCTTTCCCATGGACACAACGCCGGGCCCGCGGCTCGAACACCCGAACCCGCAACCTCACGATTCCGACTTCGGTAGCTGAACGCTAGGCCACCGACGCCGCACTCAGTTTTACACACTTGCTACACGCCTCCTACAATTCACTGTTCTCCCTTCCTACACACAACCCAGAGAGACACCCTCCCTTCCCCCAACACCAAAAAAACCCCAACTCACAGAGTTCTCTCCAGGAAGCAGACCTTAACGAAGACCAATGTTATTGTGCAACACTGGAAAAACAATGTTCATCTAATGAGAAATCGATCGCCATACTAAGAGGACCAGCCTTATACACAGCAGTTAGAAGAACCACTGCGAGTCCTGCTGTAAGAGACATAATATCAATCCTCCAAGGGATTACCGCTGTAAAAAAAGAGAGAACTTATTGGGACCCGGACTCAACATAAAGTACACTTTGTATAAACCACTGTTAAGGTGTCAAAGGCATTTAGTTAAAAATTGGTGGAGGTCATCCATAACAAGACGTTTTTCATGGTAGTACTTTCTGGTTGTACAATAGGCATGTTTCCTTGGTATTCGTTTGACCCCGAAAGGTATTCTAATTCTTCTAACATTGAAATTTCAGTGATTTTTTTTTATGTGTGTGTGCAAGGCAGGCGGTGTTTTCTGAAAGCCTTCATAAGGGTTTTACTAATTTGAAGTTACAGGTAAATATAGTATATATGTGTAACAAATCATTTTTGTAATGACGTGTTCCTTCTGGTCCCTCAGCAATCACCGATGTAAATAAATTACATGGATATTGTTAAAGAAAATAATATCTCAGTCATTCGTGATAATGCCAAAACAGAAAAAAGAGTATGTCACCTGTCAAATATATTAGTCAATTCTAATTCTGTCCTAGAATCTATTTTGCCCTCCAGCACAGTTCCAATTTTTTATTGTGTGTGTGTGGTTTTTTGTTATACCACTGTTTGGAGGTTCTATGAGAAGCCGACGCCTGTATATCACCTGAGTTGGTGTTGTTGAAGTGCCATGGTAATCAGAACAACTGGTGAATGTCGAATGTAGTCTATGTAACGTAAAAAAAAAAAGCAGTAACCAATGTATAAGGACTGAAATAGAAGTTCGGACAACGGACGTTTCCCTGATGATGAGCCCCCCC
>NW_004797556.1:708355-709676 GCF_000002075.1 Aplysia californica
CCCTCCTCAAAAAGAAAAATCATTTCTGTTCCTCAGCTGACCGTCAAAAATGTATGGTATGGGTGGCTTCTGCCCTATTCGTGGGTCCTGCTTGTTTTTGTTGTTTTTTTGCTGAGTTCTTTTTTGTTTGCTGCTTTTTTGGGCTTCGTTTGTTTTGGGTTTTTGGGGTTGTTTTATTTTTTATTTTTTTTTAAAAAATTTTGGGGGGGTGTTGGGGAGTGGGGGAATTTTTTTGGGTGTGAGAATTTTCTGTGATCGTTCATTTGGTAGTTTGGGGGGGGGGGTCAGCAACGTTGCCCTGCAACTCTGACTGCAAGCATAGCTGACTATTTCTCGGTCGTTTAAGTGTTTTAAAATATAACATCATGATTGATGAAATATGATCAATTCACTTTGGAGCAAACCTTTACAACTGGTCTTAGCACACTGGACTTTTTTTCTCGGTGTCGACTGTTAGATATTTCTTTAGTATGTTCTTGGACTTGCCATATTCCTCTCTCTCCGCCTTAATCAACTCTATTCAAGATAACCGTTGATCGCGAGTCACGTTTGTACGACTTTAATGTTAAACCTTCCCCCCAAAAATTGAAAAAGTCACATGCAAAACAAAAAAAACCCGACACAAATTTAAAATCAGTCACTGTCTACAACGTCTTCGTCTTCAGACGATCTAAGTCGACTGAACGCTGGAGATAACACGTTATTCGTTGCTCCCCTGTGAGTAGTCCAGCCTAAATATTCGTCAGATATTCAGAAAAAGAAATGGAGTAAACGTTGGGAACGAAAAAAAGAAAGAAATATGGATGACATAGCTGGTTGGAATTGGGAACGGTATTAAGACAGACGAAACGGCAAAATGTATAGAGGTAAACATTATGCTGAAGGCAGTAAAAGATTACAGTACTTTTTGCTCAGCAGTGAAATGAAAGCTTGTTCATTGGGAAGAGCTAGATAGATAGATAGATAGATAGATAGATAGATAGATAGATAGATAGATAGATAGATAGATAGATAGATAGATAGATAGATAAAACAGAGAAATATACACAAGAAGTACCAACAGACAGAGAAGAAGCAACAATTATATTATTTTCTGTCAATAGCTACCGTCTGATTTGGACTGTGTGTGCGTAAAAGCCTTGTGAGGGGGGCATAGGGGGAGACAACACTCGGCACAGAGGCTAATTACACACGAGGAAGAAATCTGTGATAAAGACAAACGGACAGAAGTGGAGAGGGGAGAGAAAGAAACACATGGAGAGAGGGGGACAGTGGGGATGCTAGAGAGAGAGAGAGAGAGAGAGAGAGAGAGAGAGAGAGA
>NW_004797556.1:711714-714214 GCF_000002075.1 Aplysia californica
CATACACACACACACACACACACACACACCTCTTTCTCTTTCGCACTCTCTCAATGTTAATAATATGACTTTGAAACCGGAGCTTGATTGGTTTCCTGTTTTAGCCTCATCAAGGATGAGCATCCTCGCAACATTGCCAACGATGCACGGGGAAAAAGTAGGTGGAAAAGATATCAATAATTGTGGTTTTGCTGAAGAGATAACATCAACATTGAGACAGACAAAAAGAAAGGATGATTTTCCCCTCATCATGGGGCATGGCGCAAGCAGATTGAGATTATTTTTATCCACACGATGTATTAAGTCACATAGAGGAATAACGTGTTGTGGGGCTTCACTGGCTCGTTCTCGGGATCCAGAGGAAAACGAAACGTTGCAAAAACGTATTGTTTGGCACAAGCTATACTCGTGTCTGCAGGATGGTTCATAAAATACAACTCACGTGAGTTCGTCGGGAGCTCTTGGGATGAGATGACAAAAGAATTACAGGATCGACTGGTCAAACCAACCAGTAGTATGAAGATTGCCACATGTGATCTGTGGTGGATATTTAAAAAATATATGCGGTCTTTATTTTTGAGCTTATCATTTCAGAATTTTGCTTTTATGTTAAGTCTTGGGTTCGTTTTGTGTGTGGGGAGGGGGGGTGTTGGTTTATTGTTGATTTCTCTTTTTTTTTCTTTTTTTTGGGGGGGGGGGTGTGTTAAGGGCAAAATGGAGAACAACGAGTATTAGGATCAAGGCGTCTCCCCCAGAACATTGCAGATCTAAAGTTTTAAAAGCTGCTTATCAGTAAAAGCCATGATTATGTTTCTTTCTACTGTCTGTTGTAACGCCCATCGGGCACATAGGTATGACCGTCATTATTAGTGTTGACGTCATGTTACAAAGCTGGAAATTGGTCATCATGTTCTAGGAATCGATGAATCAAGACAGGACAAGCATGCTATGAGGTGAAACCAACAGTGACAGTAAAAACAATAGAGGCTCGGGACTTGTACCCGTAGGTCAAGAGCCTTTTGGGAATCACACGACCAAAGACCAGTGCGCGCGTTAAAGGAGCTAAATTCGAATTTCCGGACAATTCTATTGAGAACTTAATGGCAAGTTGAGTACCCGTTAATCTTGCTTGGGTCTTTTATCTTTATGGTGTGCGCACGTGCGCAAATCTATTGAATCAACAGGAGGAGATAGCAAAAGTGAATTGGTTTTTCCTCTCTGGCGAGGGAAAATCGATTCCACACAAGAAAAAAGATAATTAATTGGCTTGGGACTGGTCCAGGAGTTTAGGATAAGTAGGGAAACGCTAGACGAATGAGGAAGCTATTGTGTACAGCGCAATGTGCATGATACATGTCAATAAAAATGCCATGATTTTACAGCCATTCTCGACTCATTGCTTTTATTAATATTGAAACAGGTAAGTTCACAGCTTTCTAAGCTTCAGATATAAAAAAAAAAACAATTCCCATGGCACTGGTGTGCTTTCAAATAAACATGGCCGACTCACACATAAACGTGTCTTAATCATGACCGTCAAGAGAACACGCTATAGTTGTAGCTAAATAGGAATGGAAACTTCTCCAGGGCTCTAGCCCAGACCGCTAAAAAGAAGGTAAGACAACTGTGTAGGTCTCTCCTTTGATGAAGCTGCCAGTATAGTTGGTCACCTTTCCGTGTATCTGTTGGTCTATCAATGTCTATAGTGCTTTCAAGTGGCGCTTTTTAAATATTTCTTCTTTTTCTTTTGACTAACCTATTTTCTAACCCCCATAACCATCAGATTTTCAGTTGTCATGTCTCGCTGGAAACATTTTCAGAGTTTGAGGCAGAGGATGTTATCCAAGCCCTTTACGGGATTTTGTTTGATAACATACGGATAACAAACGCAGTTAGCCTTTGTTTATATTGCACATTGCAGAAATAATTTGTTCCGTGTTACCTGAAAAAAACACGACAATATGATATGTCTAATATGAAGACCATGCCCTCTTTCTACATAGTTCATTTGACTCTAAACTAAATTGAAAACAGCTCAATGTTTTTCCCTCGATTTCCACGTCCAAAGACGCGAAAGTATCCATGATCATTATTCTTTTATTCATCCCTTAACAACTTCCAAAGAAGGTAAAGGTTTAACTGGAAACAAAAAGAGGGAAGATGAAACGGGATAGAGAAGTGGTAGAGCGAGGGAAATATAGACAATAATCAGTGATAGAGAGAGGGAGGATGAGGAGGAGATAAAGAAAGGTAGAAAGAGAGACAGAAAGAGAGAGTGGGGAAGAGTTAAGGAGTAGAGAAGGTAAAGTAAAGGGAAACGTGAGGGGTAAAGAGAAGGGGAGAGAAGAAGAGAGAAGGGAGAGACGTAGAGAAAATTGGCCCCAGTGACCTGTCATGGGGCAATTGAGTGGGAAAGGCCTGGACCTGCAAGTGGAACAGGCAGCTGAGTATCGACCTGAGATAACAACATAAGATTATAGACGACCCACACCCCGAACAC
>NW_004797556.1:716670-719170 GCF_000002075.1 Aplysia californica
GGGGGGGGTGGGGGGTGTTGACAGAGAATAGAGAAAACAAACGGTGCGTGAAGTACATTACCATTTCCTTTCATGTAAAACGTAGCAACGCTAAGAACTTACCTTTGTGATGTCGCACATAATGACGCCCTGTGCAAAACCCACATAGGCTGCAGCTGCCCAGGCCAAAAGCCAGCGTGGGTCCGTGAGGCACCGTCGAATGTCCTTGAAACGCTCCCGCCAGGAAATCACCCTTCTTTGAAGCACGGTGTCCGGGCTCTCGAAGAAGATGAGCACTGCGCCCATTGCCACCACGGACATGCACAGATAGATCAGAGTGAGCAGCTGGTAAAAGTTTACTGGTGGCGACGGTTCTGTGGATCTCCTGGCTTGTATGGGAATGAAAGGAAGCGTGTACGTCCATTTGTCATTTCTCTGTTGTTGTCGTCCAGATGAGCGAGAGGACGATGATGACGACTGGTGTGAGGAGGATGTGTTGACGATGTCCCAACTTTCCGTGCAGTGAAATTCTGAGACAGAAATTAACCCGGAGCTGAGAAGGTTTCCGAGGATCTGTGCAGAGTGGATCGTGATAATGGTGACAGTTTGGAAAAGACGAAGTGATTTGTGCGGAGTTAGGCGTGCACGTACGGCGTACTGGAGCCCATAGTTGAGCAGCAGTGAGTCCTGCACTGCCCAGAATGCAGGCTGACTCAGTCCCACGAAGCAGGAGGCGGGGAGGAGTGTGTACGCAGACGGGATAACGTTAGAGACAGAGTAAAGGATGTGGAAGAAAAGGGAGATGAGGAGTAAGGATTTGGCGCGGATCTTTCTCAAAATGAGGGAGGTGAGGAGGCAGCCGACTATGTAGCTGAAGTACATGCAGACTAGAGAGATTTTACCCAGCTGGCCGTCAGAGTGAATACTCGTCTGTAGGTTTCTGTAAATAGAAATAACCGAAAAGCAGATCAAATTTCTAGTCACTTTTTCTGAACTGAACGTGACTGGGGGGTGGGTACGAGGAATGTGAATAACAAAAAAAAAAATAAACAGTCAAACAAAAGACTACCTGAAGTGACTTTGACTGCTTGGCGTGAAAAGCGCAATTGTCAGATTTTTTTATCGTTATCTTCATATTGCCATCCAAACATCACACCTTTTCTGTAGACCAAGAGTAGTTTTCCTAATCACGCAAGGCCGCGATCTTTATTAAAAACAGGACAGCTGTTAATTTTGAGGTTATTTAGTCGCCCTGAAAACTAAACACAATATTTGTAGGACTCTTCGAGGACTGGAATCGTTATTTATTTATTTCAACTAAGAAGAATTAACAGTAGATGTATGTTATAATTGTCACGTTATTCTTTCTTTTTTCTTCAATGAGCGTAAAACGGCTAGAGCCCATGGGATAACTAACTGTAAAATCTTCATCTCACAGCCAGTTGATTTTACGTACATATTCATGGTCAGATTTTTTACATAGAACGTAGAACCATCCATTGTCTGACAGGCAGCCATGTTCCGCTTTCGAAGTTACTCTTGATTATTCATACCCGTTAAGACTGACTTCAATTTTTGACAGGAATTCATTTTTTATTTTGATCCAACGGAGTTCCGATGGACTAAATCTTTTCGATTTTAGAATCGCAAAGAGATCTTCAAGGTACAAAACTTCCTCACTGAACCTACGATACTGTCCGTCCTTATCCGAGAACTGTAAGCACTTAGTATTACTACCCTAGGTTTAATGGGTGAAGAAAACGTAAGACAAAACCCGACACTGGCGGTAATCGAACTCTGGTCCTCCAGATTGACAGGCAAACATCATACCTGTTGAGCTATTCAGCCTCCTTGATTGTTTTTATATCAAATACCGATGTACTAACTTTTCTATACGCCGTTTCACTGAGAAGGAAATAAAAATCTTTGGCTCACAGACAGTTAACATTATTGGTAGCATTATTGTCAACAGGGGGGGGGGGGAATAAGAATTGCATAAACAGGTAGAGCGCTTTAACTTTTTTATTTTCGCCGGAAATACTTTTTTAAGTCGTGACGTATGCAAGGTGGTATGTTTGTAAAACGAATCATACCAACACAATTTGATACAGATGTTTGAAAGCATTTAACAGACAATTTAAAGATAAATGCATACAAACATGTTTCCTAGAGCTTGGTTTTGGTGTGTTCAAATAAAGAGAGAAAAAACAATAGTAGAATCAATACCTTACATTTCCGTGTCGTTGTTACAGGTCTCGATAAGAGCTGGACACACTGTCCAACCATATCATGCCACTACCGGCGAGTTTAATCTCTCTAAACCTAAGGCCTATAGTACAAAAGGAAAATGTCTACATGTCACACAAGTACGCAAATGAGGCAATTTTTTCATGTTCTTCTCAATTCACCACCAACCGAAGCCATACTTTGCAGCAGCGTGAAATGTTCCCTGTGTGTGTGGGATCTAACATCGTCTCTGCGGTTTCATACTGACAGAAGCACTGCCAGGCTTTATTTTCTT
>NW_004797556.1:723208-732608 GCF_000002075.1 Aplysia californica
ATATATATCTGAAATAAGATTCCAGACGTTAGCCTTGTAAATACCAACCTTGAGGGTATTACAGCAAAGACAGCCAAGAAGGTGGCAGAGCACTGAGACACAAAGTTCCTCCAGATGTTGCCCTCTTTGTCCTCCATCTCCTCCTCCTCGTCTGGCGCTGGTATATGGGATTCGCTAATGGGGTTCCTGGGGATAATTTTAAAATATATATATTTATATATATCACATGGGTGATTTGGGAAATTTTCAAAGCTCTCAACCAACTTGGCCCGGTGCTGTGGCAGTTCTCCTTTCTTGAAATGCATTAAAGGGGAGATAACTCATAGGGTACGGGGGAAATGACATGACTGAGAAATAGCGTGACCAAAGTGCACGAAAAAGGTCAAAACCAGGATTTAATTCCGTAATTAAGAAATATAGTGTTACTTGGATGCACTAAAAGAAAAATTCTTCCTTTAACGAGTAAGATGTTCTCAGAAAGTTCACGATTCTAAACGGTAGATAAGTTATTCAGAGATTGGGGGAGGGGTGAATTTTGGTAAATAGATCATATAGATAGACGGCAGAAACATTCGCACTCGCACCAAAATAAACAGACATACAGACAGACAGATATATAGACGAGACAAACAGGCAGACAGGCTGCCAAGCAGCCAGCCAGGCAGGCTAGCAGAATGCAAGGGGAAAAGAGAGAGAGAGAGAGAGAGAGAGAGAGAGAGAGAGAGAGAGAGAGAAACAGAGAGAAGGAGACAGACAGACAGACAGACAGACAGAGACAGAGAGAGACAGAGAGAGACTTGGGGTCAAGAAACCACAACAAATATAAAGTTCTAAAGCTCAAGAACTGTGAACAACCTAAGAACGCAGTACTCTTAAAATGTGAATTCCGAGTTTGGTGCACCCCGATGACGCTCTTTTCCCTAAGGAATTAAATCCCGGTTTGGCCATTTTTCCCGACAACCTCCATTCACAAAATGTCGGAAACTGACCCCAAGAGAGGGAGCTAATCGAACCAGCACAAGGAGCGAACAACAACAGGGAACATAAATTACGATCAATACTCGTGTGCTCAAACTTAAGACCCATTTATCAGTTAAAAAAGGGAGGGGGGCAACGATAAAAACGAGGGCCGATGCATAGATGGGTTGAAGAGTCAGAGGACGAGAAAAATAGAGGTGCAGTTAATGGAGTTTGTTTGCATTTTTTAATTGTCATGTTATGCATGATGTTTGTATGTTGTTATTGGGTGGGGGGGTTTTCGGAATTTTTTTTTTTTTTTTTTTTTTTTTTTTTTGGGGGGGGGGGGCATAAAGAGGACGGAGATTTCAGAGGCTTAAAGCTTGTGCCGGTGTTAAGTGTAACAAAGAATGTAAACACTAAGTGCCAAAATAAATGTCTGATATAGTGACCCCAACATCTCCTTTCCTCGAGCTGGCGGGCCATGGGTTAGTTCGATATTCTCTACCCCCTTCAAGATGGAAGCACAAACAACTGAAGAAACGGAGGAGGAGGAAGAGGAGGAAGAAGAGGAGCAAGAGGAAGAAGATGGAGAGAAAGAAGAGAGAGGGGAAGGAAAAGGAGGAGGGGAAAGAGGAGAAGGAGGTGGAGAATGATGAGCAGGGTTCGATGAGCAAGAATAGAAGCACGGGGCGGGGAGGGGGCAACGAAAAAAGATGATGATGATGATGATACTAGTGGTGGTGATTGGGATGGTGATGGTAACGTGATAGTGATGGCGATACACATCAACTACGTTTTATTGGTGAAAGTACTGGCCAACACCAATTCTCTCTCTTTTTCGTTAAAAAACAACAGTTTTTCTTCCCATTTTCAATCTTTATTCGCTTTTTTTCTGCTGCATCTCCCTGTACAGCAACAAAACTATGCTGAGGAAATTGAAAAGTATTGTTTGATATATCATATCTCTTTCATAATTGTTCTGTGCGCTCGGTTTGCCAGATCTGAAACTTCTGTCGTATAGATCTTAGTTTCAAACTCACGTTTTCCTTGTAAGGGAAATGAAAAACAAGGTGAGTCATTGTACACGTACGTCATATTCTAACATGTTTTTGTCGAGATTTTCAGATGAAGCATGAGATTTGTGAATTGGAAAAGGTTAATCGATCCAAAAAAAGGAAAGTTAGAAGGAAAGTGGACATTAAAAGAAACAAATATCTGACTGAGCAGTAATTGCAAATGAAATAGACGGAATAGGTGATTTCAGGAAATTAATACGCTTTTCATAAGATATTAACTGTCCGATCCTTATTCATCGGGGCGCTGGAGGAAAATTAAAGAATTGACAGAGCATTGTGATCTTTCCTGTTCTGCCCTGGTGTCAGGTTACTACATATTGTAAAATCAACAGTCTTGTCACGTCCTCATACTCCTTTTCTTATTTCTTTGTTAGTGTTGTTATTGCTGCTGTTTCGTGTATGTGTGCGTGGTTTTGGGCAGCTGGGGAATTTTTTGTTTTTGTTTTTGTTTTGTTTGTTTTTTGTTTGATGTTGTTTGTTTTTTATTGTTGTTGTTGTTTTGGTTTTTTTGGGAGGGGGGCTGTTCTGATTTGTTTTGGTTTGTTTGTTTTATCCTGTTTGATTTCTATTGTTGTTTTGCGGAGGCGGGCTGCAGCTGGTTGGCTATCCTTTTGTTTCGTTCGGGTTTTATTTTGTTTGTTTCTCTTTTAAATGTTTGCATTTTTTTCAAATGTTGTTTTTGTTATTTTGTGTGCTCTGTTTTTGCTTTCATCGCGGAGAAACAATGATTTTACTAAGTGAAGAGATTATAACACTGCGCCCCCTCTCCTTTCCTGTCACACCCCCCTCTCTCTCTTATCTCTTTCTCTCTCTCTCTCTCTCTCTCTCTCTCTCTCTCTCTCTCTCTCTCTCTCTCTCTCTCTCTCTCTCCCTCTCTCTTTATGTATGTTTTTAGACAGACAGACAGACAGACAGACAGACAGACAGACAGACAGACAGACAGACAGACAGACAGACAGACAGACAGACAGACAGACAGACAGACAGACAGACAGACAGACAGACAGACATCAGACAGACAGACAGACAGACAGACAGACAGGTAGATAGACAGACAGATAGATAGATAGATAGATAGATAGATTAGATAGATAGATAGATAGATAGATAGATAGATAGATAGATAGATAGATAGATAGATAGATAGATAGATAGATAGATAGATAGATAGATAGATAGATAGATAGATAGATAGATAGATAGATACAAAAGCTCTGTTACACCCATTATTCTACGATAACTTTCACTAAATTAATGCATAAGAATTACAGCAAAAATTCAAAAAGTGAATGTATGATTTGTGTGACTTTTGAAATCCCTGCAAGATCAACATGAACCGGAGGTAGTAAGTGGGCTAAGTGTTGGCACTGGTTTTTCACGATGTACGTTGAAATCAACGAATCTTACACGCAAAATTTGCTTTGAATCCCACAGACATTGTGTAGATTACTTTTACACGCTATAATAATCAGTGCTTATTAACAGATAGTCATTTGTTCAGCTGTGTTCAAAACAGACATTGCAGAACATGAACGCGCTGTGTGTTTAATTATAAATTATGATTAATTCTGGAATTGTGATCTCTGTTGTTTCAAGACAGTAATTGTGTGCAGAATAACCAACTAACACTTGATAAAGTGTTTTAACTCAATTTAAACTGTCCAAGACAAATCTAGACTTCGCCAACAAAAGGGCGACAACTCGACATTTGAATTGGGTTATTGTCAACGCCTATGTTTGAAACCCTTTCCAACTGAATTATTAGACGTTTACGTGACAATGGAGAAATTGCTCAGGGAAAGAGACCAAGGGGTAGGCCAAAATTGAGTTACAAAGACGCCTGCAAAAACAGGTTATCTAAGTTTGGAGTAGATGTCCGCATCTGGGAAGAAATAGCTGAGGACAGGAAAACATGGAGTAAAAAGATAAAGGAAAGAACTATTGTGCTAGAGAGCAGCCTTCGAAACAAGCAGGTTGAGAAGCGCCAACGACGAAAGGAAAACAGCGGAAATACTGAGCTTTGATCCACGTCACTGACGACATGCAAGCTCTGAGACAGAATCTGCGCTTCAAACATAGGAAAAATTAGCCTTGAAAGAAGCTGCATGAAGACGACCTTGAGACCGTCTTAAGCAAAATTGACCGTCTGCACAGACGAAAAGGGGCATACACACGTGATCAGGGAATACGTGATTATCGCCCTTTACGTAGAGCCATTCTAACCATAATATATTTTTGAAGAAATCACCAAATTTGGGCGCAACATCCTTGACGATGGAACAAAGGTGTTGCTAAAGTGCTCTCTTCAGCAATGGTCCAGGTTTCAATTTGTCCCATTGATGAAAGAGAAAAGATGTTCAAAAGAAGAGGATGCGGATTTCACAAAGCCAACGTCCGCCAAGAGAACCGATTCGACTGCTGAAATGTGATGGTGCAGGGGTGGAATCTCTGCTCTTAATGTTTACATTTGGTCAATATTCAAAGCAACCTGAAAGGACAACGGTACTGTGACGAAATTCTTGATCACTGTACACTTCCGGTCCCTACATGACAAGGATGATGGAACGTGCCAACAAGACAACGCCCCACCCCATGCGGCCATGATCTGTCAATGTTCCTTTCAAAATCATCAAATCAATTTTCTGGACTGGCCTGAAAGATCAACAGGCCTTTACCCAACAGAACATCAGTAAGATGACCTTCACGGGGGGATTAGAAACAGCCGCCTCTGTGAAAACTCGTCAGTCACTGAAGGCTGCACTTCCCTAGGAAGGGTACGAATTCCTCAGACAACCAACCATACAGACATTAATTCAGTCAATGAAATGACGTTTTGTACTAGTAAATCAAGCTGGAAGAGGCCACACACAAAACTGAGCAAACTTTGATTTGGATTTTGCAAGGGTCGGTGTAATAAAATTATCTCCCTTGAATGAGGAAAGACACTGGCCAATTCTTTTCATGTCATGTTGGTATAAAATAAAAGAAGATCAAATGTATGTCTAAAAAATTTTGCTTGGCTATGCTTAAAAAATGTAAATGTGTTATCTGCACTTCAAAAGTGGAAGTAACCGTACTTTTTCAACAAGATACATAGAATAATAATAATATACATTTTAGAAAAATATATTATTATATATAAAATTATATATATATATATATATATATATATAAATATATATATATATATATATATATATATACAGAGAGAGAGAGAGAGAGAGAGAGAGAGAGAGAGAGAGAGAGAGAGAGAGAGAGAGAGAGTGAGATTATATGTTGGGAGTATATAATATATATTACATATATATACATATATTATATACAATATGTTATGCAATATATATATACATGTATGTATTTGTGTGTTGTGTTTATGTGTGTGTGTTTGTGTGTGTGTGTGTGTGTGTGTGTGTGCTGTTGTGCTGCTGCTGCTGTTCTTGCAGCATGATTATTTGCCATCCTTTAAACTGATTTATAAACTTGGATTGCATACATGTCTATCTGCCAATAGGTCTGTCTGTCTTTTTGCCAGTCTCTGTCCTTTCAAAAATGTAGTGGGAGAGATTGATGCCCAATGGTGAATTGCAAAAGTTGCAGTACCGTAATGGCTTTCATTCAGAAAACGGAGTAATGTGCGTGTTATATTATATTAATTGCATGACAAAATGTCGCTTGAATTTTGATTCGCGTTCTTGCCACTGCTCCAGGGGGAGCAAAGGAGAGCCAAATCGCTTTAGCAGTTAATGACATGCTAAGAGCATGCTTCCCATAAACAAAATGTTTGCAAATATCAACTCTTTCTGGGAGTGGCAGAATTCCAAAAGTCAGATAATAGTATTGTGAATAACCGTTTTATAATCCTTTATGTAAACTCATGCTCCTGCTGCAAGGCTGCAGATACGCTGCACTGGCACTTCTGGTATATAGTTATGCTCTTTGATGATGCATGTGAAATGCGTGAGTTCGATTCCCAAATAAGGATTTACGTTTTATGGGGTTGTTCCATCTTTTTGCCTGGGTGCTGTATCCCGCTCAGCCAGGGTTAACCTTGTGGAAGGGTCCAAGCGGTCTGCCTGCTTTTTTAAAAAATTATTAGAAAATTACTTTTGTCTAATCCTCACGGGGAAATTTTTATTCCACTGGCAAACAGACATACTTAAACACATAATTCAAATATAAATATTCACCAGGACAAAACAATTTTCCAAGCATGCCATTTCTGGTTGCCACTATTTACCGTGTTCTGCTCAAGGACACCATGCAATGACCGCCCATCAAAATCCCGGGTCACATTCGCCTATTTGTAATCTGAACTCACTCGACCAATGAGGCTCCCATTTACATTTACGATTTTTTAATTAATTTTTTTCTAGTAGAGGGTTTTACGGCGCTCGCAACTGCGTAAGGTCATATGAGCGCCACACATTTACGATTGTGTCAATGGGAGAAAAAAAACATTTACAATCAAGCACAATAAACTACTGCTATTATGAATGACAATGTGGTTGTTTCCACTGTATTGCAGCTTGCCGTCTTTCTTGTGATTTTTTCCAAGAGCAGTTTCACAAAAACTCTTATTCACATTGAGCGCAGAGGGGTTTTTTTTTAACAGATAGGCGGTCCCCTATAGTAAGAAGCGTTAATCCTACCTTTAAATGGATCGACCAAAAATGCAGCTACCGTACTGACAATTTAATTGAAATCGTTTATTTTTCATTAAATTATGTCTTGAAAGATTTACCATTAAGCTCGTGATTCCAACAAGGTCACTCTTTGGGTTTTTCAAAGTCTCTTGTGATTATATGCAGTTCACCCCCCCCCCCCTAATCGACACAATTTAGATAAGTAGGATACTTTTTTGAACGTCCCTATCAGGGCATATCTTGCCTGAGCAAGATTCATCATCTCAGCAGAAAGACGGAGAAACGATACTCCCTAAAAGCAGGCTTTACTCAGCAGGAATCGAGCACAGATAGTTCGTGTACAACAGCATGAAGACTTCACACAGAGCATTCTTTGTAGAGTTCTACAGTCTCAATCTGTGATAGTAGTCTTCTTGGCTCACCAGAAAAACATACCAACATACCCGTGTACATCCAGAATAAATGAACAAATTGCCCCGAAGTATAGGGCGGTAAAAATAAAACGATACAACTTTTTTTGTTAATATTTTCCTCCACACTGATGTTGCGCGTAAAATAACAACCCATTTTCAGCTATGTTCCCATTTTTGTTGCATGACGCACTAGTTCGCATTAGGCCTACCTCTAGAAATCCCCACGATTGGGCCATATTGCATACTGCAGTAGTCTAACAGGCCAACAGAAGTTTGCAGCAAGTTTCCCCCAAGTTTCCTTTGCCTGCTGAGATTATGGTTAAGATTAGTAAAGAGTAAAGAGCTTTTTGTATTGAACATTTCCTCACCACCCGCTCATTTCGTAAGTTTCGCAGGTGCCCTTATCAAAGGTGGAAATGGTCCATCAGTTAGGACCTGTAGAGAATCAGAACTAAAAATTCCCAGAAACAAACTACAACTTCAGGCCAAACACATACCGTGTGCGCCCCTTTAAACGTCAACAGGGAGCAGAAATCAGTAGATGAGCCCTGAGACACTGTCCGTAGACATTGTCTGCAGCAATGACTTTCCTACATTTCAACGATCCGCATTCTCAAGACAGATCTTCATCTTCGACTGTACCATTTTCCCGTTCGTGAAGCTATCAGAGGACAGCAATGTATTCATGATACCTAGATCGTCTTGAAAAGCGTGAACATCTCCTCCATGACATTTTGTTCCTTGGCAAAGCCCATATTCAACCACACAAAAGCTGTCTTTTTGGGCAACCTGCCCCCCCCCCCCCTTTTCCCCTTATATTTTATCTGGAAACAGCTCCATACTGTAAGGTGTACCTTGTGTGTGTGGCTTTGTGAACTCACGATTGGAAAGAAAAAAGCAAACCAATCATTTCATGAATTTCCTTATATGATCTTTTGAATTGGTGTATTTTGCATTTATAGGTGGTTTTTATAAACGCCATTTTCGTTTTCGAAAATAAGTTTTTCTTCGTGGATTTTATACCAAACAAATTCCTTTTGAAAGAATTATACCTGTTCCAAACTACAACATTCTAGTACAAATGCTGTGCGAGATATTTGGGGAAAAAAAGTTGTACCGGTTTGTTTTGGGGGGTTTTTTATCACCCTGTATTTGCGATTTAAAATATTGTTTCACTGCGTTACAAACCCCAAAACCAAATAAAACAAAATCGAAAAGTGCAAAGCTTCATCCTCTAAGAGATTAGAGTTCCGTTTTCAGGGTGTCAAGAAAAGCGAGAGTAGTGTTGATCACACTCTTCAGACGTAAACAGGCGATGTGCAGCACGTGACTAATGGCATTTGATGGGCAGGAGATGACTTTTCTCTGGGCCCGTCCGGTCAAATATTGAGTTCGTCTAGTTCACAGAGAAGCAACTCAAAAGAACCAAAAGAAACGTCTGGTTTTGAGACATTAATAATGCGTAAAATTATTTCTTTAAACGTTAAACAAGACATCTTTCCCGCCTTCCGCTGGGTACCCATTCCCACTTCATACAACATGTTATTATCTCTACCAAGGACACAGTTTTGGCCCCATGGCAAGGTTCAAACCCATAACCCTTCAGTCAAAAAGCACAAACAGGATTTCCGTTCTTGCAAACTACTCAAAAATCAGTCTTGAATTATGTGCTCTAAATACATCTAGGACATATTTATAGTACAGATCTAGAGTCTTGCTCTATAAAAAAAACGCACAAAATACGCGCCAAATTTTGAAAACGTCCATACAACGAAATAAACATTTTGTGGGTCTAAAGGAACTCAACGTGTTGGGGAAATGACTACACCCAATATATCCAGAAAAGTCAATACAATAAACTTTGTCTTGAAGTATCCATCGACACTGCGAAGCACACATCCAAACTGAGTTTGATATCGATATTCTAGATCTGGAAACAAATGAAGCAGCTCACACGACGAAGCACGTTTCAATACGGAAGTAGTCCCTAGTAAAATATGATATGGCTAAGGGCAGAGTGAAAACATCTGAGAGCTTCAATTTACAGGAAAAACCACCAATCCTGAAAAATAAAAAAGTAGTATCCGAACGTTAAGAATATGCCCACGTAACCCTTTGTGAGAATTCTTTTAAACTGAATCATATTTTTTTAAGATTTTATGGGCACCTGTGTAAAAAATGTATACTTACCCCACAAACGGGCTTACTTAGCTCCATTATAATAAGAAATCTCTCTCTCAGTGGCCCCAGTCATAATCTGAAGGCAACATGCTACTCTCTCTCTCTCTCTCTCTCTCTCTCTCTCTAT
>NW_004797556.1:733177-737077 GCF_000002075.1 Aplysia californica
CCCCCCCCTTAACATTCATGTTAGCGGGGCGAACTTTTATTCAAAAGTGAGTGCTATGAGTCGGCGTGCACCTCACTACGCCGTCGGTCACGCCAAAAACTAAAATGGCGGATGAGTGACAAGCACTCTCAGGACAGCCTTTCGTATGTCCCCTAACAGTGCCATGGTCCTCTGGGTCTTTACACCACGTGCTTTTCTGTGTCTCCCAAACCGCATACCATCTTCTTAAGTCTTCCCACAACCGTTCGTATTTTCTTTTCTCGGGAGGATTTCTTTCATCCATTCGCCTAATTACTCCGACATCGACCTTCCACCTCCCGCACTGAGATCACTGTATCCAGAGAGTTGGCCTTCTCTCTTCCTTGCTTTCTTCTGAACGATAAATTCTATTTTGTCCACGATCAGCACAAGAGGAGGGTAAATCACATTATCTCGCTAGCTGCCTCCTCGCAGATGCGGTGTTACCAAGTAGATTAACACGAGTTGTAGACAGACCGGAAATGGAGTACCATCGATGTTCCTTCGATCGAATATTTATGATTTCCAAAGTTAAAAGAGCTCTTGCTGAATATTTTCACTTTCTCATTCAAATTGTATTGAGATTCATTTAAATTTAAGTTGTTTTATTTCCTATTGACTCTACTTTCCTTTGTAGGTTAGTGCTTTATATTAGGGGGGGGGGGGTCTTTGTTTTTAAATAGCTACCAATCCCGTCTCTGTTTGACTCTAAATCTGCTCTATTGAATAGAACTGATGAAGTAGTATATATATCACTTGAAGCATTTTACAAAAATGGGTTTGTCAATTACTCCGTTGGACTATGGTGTTGATGACACTGGTTTGAATTCATATTGCATTGTTCTTAAATTTGATTTTTAGCGAGGGTTTCAAGGTTCTTTCCTATAAATGATGGGCGTAATTCTAGAGATAGTCTCTCAGAGAAATGAAAGAGTTGTTGAACCCATATAATTGCCTATTACTAAAGCAGCCTCGCTACTGCTGGTTCATCCCTCGCCTCCCACTCACTTCGAAATCCCGGCTCTCTACTCCAAAGTAAGGTCATTAAAAGTGAAGAGACTACAAAGGTTTCCCATGACATATACCCGTTTACAGAGAAAATATAATGAAGCACTTCTTGGTCCTTCCGGCCTGGGGATATCAACTTACACATTTAAGTTGGATTTCAAAGAAAGAAAAAACGAAACGGCTTTGACCTCTAGAATGTGAGCGGGTTTGGTGAAGAAAAATGGGGGGGGGGGGGGCGCACTATAGCTTTCTTAGCAGTGTGCAAGGTTGTTATGACAAATAGAAAAAATATAAATAATATCTACAACACACATAGTTGATAGAATCGCGCGAAGAATGGCGGTTGTCTTCGGCAGGTGGACATTTTACACAGTGTCATTAAATTGTTAAAAAAATAATAATAAATGAACCAAACAAATCCCCCCCCCCCCCAAAAAAAAAACCCTATAATTCTGTACTCTCTCTTAAGTAGGTATTAAAACTTTGTAAAACACCCACATTCCTTCCTTTGTTAAAGCATACTGTTACTAATACTCACAACAGTTTGTAATGATTTTGTGCGAAAGATAAGTGAGTAACAGGAGCACATGATTTTGTGGGATTCAGACCCCAATCTGATCTCGTGTAGGACCCAAATGGGATTGAAGATTTGTAGAGTTATATGTTCTTCATTGTGTATCAGTTAACCCTTTTTACCACGAGGAAATCCCCCTGACTGTATTTCAGCTGAACATAAAAGGTTTTGTTGTCTCAGTATTGCCTCCCCTTAGTAAAAATCACGATTTAGCTCCGTTCGCTTTTTCGACTGTTATATTAGTCTCACACGTACAATCAATTATTGAAAGTGACTATGTAATGCCGTAAGAGAGATATATTCGTGACGTTGTTGTTGTTGTTTTTTCCCCGAAAGTAAAGGTTATTTAGCCGTGTATAAAGAAATAATATTACTAATTAATATCAAAATTTTAAAAGTAGAATCATCTTTTTAGAAAGAAGAAGAAGTGATTATAAGATAATATGTTTTCAAGAAGTATATTTTTATGAGGTTCTGAATGGAAGAGTAGAACTATGCGTGGAAGGAATCATTTTGCTCTGTCAGTTTTTGTTAAAAGTTCTCGTGGGTCTTCACTGGTTCCTCCATTGTTCGAAAATAAAGAAGTCCAAAGTTCACAGCCAGTGCTCGTAATGAAAAACAACATTTTAAGTCGATCGGTTTACTTTTGCGGCTTGTGTTTTGCCTGCGTGTTATCGAAACAGTTCATAGCTGTGACAACTAACAGGAACATAGAAATCGTGAGCTTGATCCAGGCAATAGCTTATTATGCTGCAACGATTTTCAGTCTAGGCTCTATAATAATAATTGCAGAGGCCGTAAATAAAACTAACGTCTGACGGGCAATATTGGAAGCTGTGCGTACAAAGGAATGATCGGTGGTCTGGTTTCTGTCGACTTTGGCTCTTCAGTTTCTATATATTGTGCTACTTGGTCATTAATCTTTGTCACTACAGCATCACTGTTTCCTTTAGCTGTTATCTTCTGCTACCTCCTTTTCGAGGTCACCTGTGGGAGGTCTTACATTTTTGCTTCGTCCCAATTATCAGTGAATAAACTATTACAGCCGCTAGAAACCCAGAATTAGGAGAAAAAAAAACCAAAAAGATTGCAGGGAAGGGTCTAAGAGAAGCATGAGTGTGTTGAGCACATTTTGTAATAATACTTGCATTGTTCCTGACTGTATTGTTGCTTTTCCGCCAACTCAAAATGGTCGCCACTATGTTGATATTTTCCTCTTTGCTCAAACAGGATGACCTGTATGAAGGGTTTATCTTTCGTGCAAAGTTAGTATGTCCGTAGGCTTCCATCACTATCAATTTCTACATCGTTTGTCTTTGAGTACAACAAAAGACCCCCCCTGGAGCGAGCATGGGTCTTTAATAGGCCTCGGTCCCACGAAGGCAGCCATTACTTCTGGTTAGATAGGAGCCACTCAGACGTCACAATCTTGTTTATTTCTTCGTACCTCCTATCTTCTGCCCATCTTTCTTCGCGCTAATATGTCGACCAATGATTTCTTTCTTTGTGTGAGCGAAATTACTCACTTGTGTCCGGTGACCACTTGGGTTTTTCGTCCCCACTGACGTACGTAAAATCATTTATAAGACATTATTCTTCTGTCCAGGTCAACCAGTACTGAGTAAAATACATAACCTCCGCAAAGAGACGGATATACTCGATCAAATTATAGTCCTCCACGTGCAGGAATAAACGTAAAACTCAAGTCTTACCCGAATAATGGCAAAAGGCCTAACCATTGCTGTCCAGCTCAGACAATGGCCATGTGCCTAGCGTGCCAGAAACTCATGCAATTAATGCACATGAGGGAAAACAGAGGCCAGTATCTTTGTTTGGAGATCCCGAGAACCGTGTCAATGTGACCAGGTCAGAGGCTTGGGCTGGGCCTCTAATTCTATCGTGTTACGTGTAGCTACTTTCTGGTCTTCCTAATTTGATAAGAGGCAGCAAAAGTCGGTAAACCGGAGTTGGGCTGGGTTTTGTTTTGTTTGGGCGGGGTCTTCCTCCTCAGTTTTAGATGTCGAGGAAAGAAATTAGGAACAAAGAAAGGACTGGATGTGTAGGAAAGAATGAAATATATACGAGTGTGAGACTGACAAAAGAGGGGTGGGGCAATAGAGAGAGGTAGGAGAGTGGTGAAAAGAGAGAGAGAGAGAGAAAAAGAAAGAGGGAGAATAATAGGACAAGAAAGGCGCCGTTTGTGTGCCTTGATTACCTTGCTACAACATTTAAGGTTTATCATCACTTTTGTGTATTGCTTCTCTCCCCCCCCCTCTCCCCCTCTCTCTCTCTCTCTCTCT
>NW_004797556.1:740750-742347 GCF_000002075.1 Aplysia californica
ATAATCATCATCATTATCCTTAATTGTAATATTATTGTCATTGTAATTTATATAATCATTATCATTATTATCATTATTATCATTATTATCATCATTATCATCATTATTATTATTATTATTATTATTATTATTATTATTATTATTATTATTACAGACTTAGTACGCTTCGTCTTCCTGTTTGGTTCAGGACAGTTGCCGGACGAAATTGATGAACCAATGTATTTGAAGCCTGCATCCTCCACTTTTAAAAATTGTGTTCTATTTCTTTGTTTTGTTTTGGGGGTTTTGGGAGTTTCTGGGGTTGTTTGTTTCTTTGGGTTTTTATTGGGGGGACGAAGGGTCTTTTTGTTTTCGTGAGAGAAAAAGAGAGAGAGACACACAAAGAGAGAGAGAGAGAGGGGGCGGGAGAACGAGGAAGAAGGGGAATCGAATACTAACTTCAATTAAAGGTCTCTAAACACAGAAAAACTCTCTACGATATTTGATTTTAACGGCTTCTCTAGGATAATTTCATAGACCTCAAAAGTTGTAAGCATCAAAGGAATACGACTGAAAATCACATAAGGCGAAAGTGCAGTGAAGGAGGAAGAAGACAAAAAAAGTCAAGGACGATAAAAAGAGGCGCAAAAAGAGATAAACAGCAAAGTGAAAGCAGTCGGTCTAGTTGTAACAGAAAAGAGAGGAATTGCGTACAAAACCACGCGTTCTAACAGATAATCACAAACACACATTGTTTAGCACAAAGAAACTTAAAATTCATAACAAACAGTCTGATCGATCCAAAAATCGAAGCTCCCCTTGGTTGTTAAAAATTCAGTTTGATGTCTTTCTCTTCATCGTTAAGCCTGACGAGCGGCTCACTATATAAAAAATAAAATTGAAAAAGAAAAAAAGAAAATAATTTTTGGTCTTGGAGTAACTAGTAATCAATTACTCAGTAAAGCAAAGGATATGATTTTTTAAAAGGTGAAGGTCTCAAACCTCCTCCTCCTCCTCCTCCTCCTCCTCCTCCTCCTCCTTGCGATCTTCTTCTTTCTCCTCTTCCTTCACTTCCTCAAGCCAACATCCTTTCCATTTCCTATTTTAGAAAACATTCCATGTATCTGTTGTAAGCAGAAAGCTTTAACGTTAACTTTGATTCCTGCCCAGGTCGGAATTACGTGAATAAAATCTGTTAGGCTTCCCGCTAGAACAAACCGTGCACCTCGGTCCTGTTTTGTTTTTGTTTTTTTGTTGTTGTTTTTCTCTTTCTCAACCCATCACTCTCTACAACTCTCACATTAATTACCTTCTCTTTAATTTCTCATCTCGTCATTTTCGAGGTCGTGTTCAGAAATTCGATTTCTTGAACGAATTAATAAATCAATGGTGTCTCGCGTTTCTCTCTATGAAGAAGTGTTTACAAGGATTTCATTGATGGGCTTCCCTATACACTATTTTAACACATTCCTTTATGAGAAATGCTAGCCCTGTTCCTACAAGAGCCAATCATCCGGTTACGTTCTTTGCTGGTTTTTTCCTTTCAAGACAATCCGCATCCCTATTTTCTTTCTTGCACTCCCCTCTCTCTCTCTCTCTCTCTCTCTCTCTCTCTCTA
>NW_004797556.1:743117-744517 GCF_000002075.1 Aplysia californica
TCTCTCTCTCTCTCTCGTTCTTTCTCTCTTTCTCCCCTTTCTTTGTCTGTATGTATATATATATATATAAGTGCATATGCATGTATGCATCGATCGACCCTTCTATCGACCAATAAATATGCCTGTTTCTCTTTCACTTTCCCTTATTTGCTTATAATACAGACCAGTGAAAAAATACACCCTAGGGTAAGACTAAGGGTTTACGCGATATATCGATATAATGGCAACTGAGGTTCTGATTGATTCTAATCAGAAAAAGAAATAAACCCAAAAAAACAGTTAATGGCTTGCATACGAAGACCGCTGTTCAAAAAAGCATTTAACAAAGAAAATGTAAATCTTTAAAGTGTTTAATCGCCAGACAGACAGGAAAATCCCCGGGGACATTTTTGTTCCTAGATATTTCTTCAAGCCAGAAACTTACTCGTGTATGAAAGAACAGAAAGAAGGTTTTATTTGAAGACGGAGACTTTGGAATTAATTAACTAGCATAAAAGAAAAGAAAAAATCTACAAGGAAAAATACCTATGGACATTGTAATAGAGATTGTTTTGTATGAGTGACAGCAATCATTAGCTCAGTACTTTGTTTCGACCGATTCATCTGGGTGTTTTTTTTTAAGTTAAGGGCGTTTTGCTTTTTGAGGGCTTATTTTCTGAGAACTGTTTTCTCAGACATTTGTAAGCTCTGTACTATGGCTTAATAAATGTATACTCTAAACGAACAGACAAATATGTCGGCTATGATTGTTTAAGAAGATGGCAGGCATCTCCCTCCATCAAAACCATAAATCAGAAAACTGCCCACCACGCGACTTGCATGAGTTGGCAAAAATAAAATTAACACTAAGTTGTGTTTCGTTATTTTCAGAGCAAGCCGTAATATGCAGGAGTACCCAATCTTACAAAAAAGTAAACTTTAAATGTTTTCAATAACAAAAATAAGAACTACATCGGAATTAAGGGAATTAACAAGAGTCCTGTATGAACGCTGATGTAAGGAAAGGGCGCGAGGTTGGGAGGGGGGTGGGGTGGTTTTAAAAAAGCCACTTCCTCGTTCAGATGGTAAAGGCTGGACAGAGATGAGCAGTGAAAACCAGAGAATCCATTTGAACTCTTGGAAAATTGAGGACAAATAGCGAAATTGATGACTTTTTATTGCTGCTTCCTATTACTTTCCTGTCTGTCCTGGAAAAGTCGAGCTGGCCGTGACATAAAAGAAAAGGTTAAGCGATAAGGAAATTCAATATGTTTTGTTTCTTACTTGCTTTGATCAACATATTTTTCCGTCCGCTACCCAATGTTCTAAAGCCTTTTCACTGGAATTGTTTGTTTTTGTTTTGCTTTGTATTTTGTTGTGTTTTTTTCAAGTTGCCGTTGTTGCTGCTGGGGGTGGGGGGT
>NW_004797556.1:745946-748661 GCF_000002075.1 Aplysia californica
GGGGGAGAAAATAGGATGGTTGTTCTCCTGGAAGTGTGATCACAGACGCATTGCCAAACTTGAGGAAAAGAAACTTACCGCAGGCTCTGGTAGCGAAGCATCTCCCGCCGGAAATTCACTCGCTTTCGATGGGGCTTCACTTCCGGTTCTTCGTCCTCTTCCTCGACCAGTTCCATGATGAGGGGGCTGCACAAGTGGTCTTCCCTTGACCCTGAGGGGCGAAACCAAAGGTGTCTGAGATTTGAGAAAGGACTCTCGTTGTTTGAGCAGAGGTCATAAACACCAGAACCCAGGATGAGATGAAAAAGAGAAATCCGGATTTTAAAAACGCAATAGTTCTCTTTAGAAAACGCGTAAACTATTTAACAATAGAATGTAATAGTGTTCTTAGGGATTGTGTTCCGGGTTTTGTAAATCCTCGCCAAAAAATACCTCTCACAATGTTCAAATCAAAGAGACGTCTATGGTATTATACCTTTTGGATGTTCAATAAAGAACGGGATAGATAAGAAGTCTGGCGAAATCTGAAATGTCCTCAATGCTGTAGTTGGTTTCTTCTAAATCATAAATGGGCGAAATATTATTAATGAAAAAAATATACATTTTACCTTCGGAGACCTTTGCAAAGCCAGGGTCATTTTGGTAATAAACAAAGAAGCCGGTGAGTTTCATGAATAAGCATCTAAAGTTGTTCTACTCCAACGTTTGATCTCGGTGGTCTGGTTCATATAAAGCAGTAAAGGGGTATGGATTGGGGATAATTATTTTGTTCCGTCATCTATCTTGTTCACGGCAGCAATATAATTGTGTCGCTCTTTACTACATCTCCAGTATGTGTCTCGCGGTGATCTTTACACTAATGGTTGACCTTTGAAGTGTGAGTGTCTGTTGTTGTTCTGTTTATGGTTTAGTTTCGTTGGTTAGTATTTTTGTTTTCTGTTTGTTGTAGTGGTCTTTGAAGAGGTATAAAAGATTATGTGAGGCTGGATCAGCATAAAGAAATCTTCCGTCCTTTCGTCGGCATGTCCTCTTTTTGGCAAAATACTATATAATTTAAACCTACAATGCACATAGCTGTACTTACGTCACAAGGCCAAGCTGTGGTAAAAGTAATGGTCGAGCACCATTTTGTATTCGCCTCGGATTGGCTCATGTAGTTAGTGTTTACTTTGGAGATTCAGATTACCCACCTCCCGACAAAAGGGTAACCGGAGATACAAAGAGCTTATGAAATGTTCTAGAAACTTTCAGCGATTTCCCAAAACATTCAAAAACAGTAAAACCTTTGATCATCAGTTTCAGATTGCGGGTGATATTAGCTTTATTATTAATAATGTCTTTGAAACTGAAATTAAATTTAGCGGCGTTTCTATGACAACCGCTGTCAAACGTGATTAATAATTTTATTATCCTTTATGGACAGACGGGATATTAAAATCACCTAAGAGAAAGATTGCGGAGAATTAAGAAGACAGGCGTCAGTGGTGGAATGATTTCAGTCTTCGCCGTTGCGTGCAACGAAGATTTTTCTTTTCTTTTTTTTTTTTTTTGGGGGGGGGGGTCATTTTAAACAAATTTTTCAATGCGTTTACATGGAATCTTTTTGTTTATATGCTGTATCCCACGTAGCTTGAGGTGGCCCTGACTGTCAGTCGTACAGCAACCTACTCTAACAATAATCCACCCATGGAGGTCTAGAACACTTGCAATCCCCAAATAAAGATACATGGTCCATCAGCTCATGACCCCCATCCTCTCCTTTTCATAACCCCTCTTTAGATAGGTTTTTAAAAAAAATAGTTTTGACAAACTCTGCTGAGCTTAAAATGAATATCTTGTAGCAGAGCCAGCACTTTTCAACGATTTTATTTAGAAATAAACGGAAACCAAAGATTGTATGCTAAGAATAATTTGAGTGCTTGCAAAGTTCCGTTGACTAATAGAAAAAGGTTGCTCCTTTTCCCTTCCTAAATAGGTTTTTTTATGCTAAGTGAAAACGACAATACTGGTCTACTGTTTCTCAAAGTGCCATCAGCTTTTCCTTGATGCCAATCTGACTTTGTCATAGATCGCTGTTGGTCATTACTATCTGAAAAAAAGGCAAGTCCGTTTTCAATTTTTAAAATGCATTTTAATTAGAACATGATTATTCCAGGTTGAGAGAATAATGTCAATTCTCTTTGCTGGACCCAACTTTGTACAACTTTTCAACTTTTTTTGTGAGCGTGAAATCAACCTTCCTGAGTGTAGAAGGGGAAGGGGGGGGTGTTTCTATGTTGGTATAGGGCTGGTCTACGGTCTGTACAGCCCTGGTTCTTATACAAGATGAGGAGCTTTTTTACTTGGATTGCTTGATGGGGAGTTTCCAGTCCTCTCGGCTCTCTTGGTTTTGTCATTATGGGGAGTAGATGTTAGATTCGGGGGCTTCACTTCATATATGTTGACAAGGGTGTTAGACTCCTACAATTATATGCCGGTTTTCGTCGCCTTCAGAAGAAGCAGACGGCAATGACGTAAAACTGTGCTATTAAAAGGTACTACGAAGGACTAAAAAATTGGCAAGGACAAATAAATAAATGTGTCCTCAGGCGCAAGGGGAAATTTACCTGCAAGTATATATACTTTTTATCTTTATTATTATCCCTGTGGTTTTATGGCAGTTGAAGTAACCCTAGAGATGGTATCAAAATGTCTTGGTATAGGTGCGTGTGTATT
>NW_004797556.1:748761-755857 GCF_000002075.1 Aplysia californica
GTAGATCTAAGTGTTTTGTGGCGCTCGCAACTGCATAAGGTCATATATGGGCGTGCGGGACACCTTAAACATTTTCAGTTGATTAAAAGTTCAGATTCTTGTTGCTTTGGATTTGTGACTTAGTAAGACGTATAAGAATAATATAAGAAATATCTTTCTCTCTTCGTTCACTTTGTTCCTACCCCAGTCAGCCTCGTGTTGTGTCGGCGGACTCTGAAACTAACTTTGTTCAGTGGAAGTAGATTCGTCTCACTTGCTGACCACGTGAGTGCGGAACCAACTCAAATAGCGACAGCAGTAACAACGGCGCTTGCAACATAATATAGACATGAAAGTGCCGAAGATTAAAAGTGTTATAAAAGAGTAGCACACACAAAAAAAGGAGTACAGATTAGGACAACTGTTTGATAGAAAAAAAAGAACAAACCGCACCAGAGCACCCACAAACAATCCCCATTTTCGGTCGTTAGTGTTTTTGGATAGCTTGGTAAAAGGCAGGTAGATGATACCGGTGTCTGCAGTGCAGCGGATAGGGACTCTGCCGTGGCACTCAGAATACACTAATTCGATTCCTGCGCGGTGAAATATTTTTTCGAGCGTTTTTCTACCCGTATGTTGTTTCCCTCTCAGCCTTAGATGACCTGACAGACAGGGACAAAGCCCGTATCTAAATTGTGTCGATGTGGAGGTAAAAACATCTACATTATAACAAAGAAAAGGAACAGCTGCAACATCCGATCACAAACGGTCTAATCCCAGGTAAACGACGTGGCATCTAAGGTTTTCGTATGTCCTGACCACAAAACTCGTTGTGGTATATAGGACAGTCGAGCTAAAGACAAGTAGATGGCGGTCAGAAATATCTTTGTCAGTGACAGCCAGATTGCTAACTGCTGGTTTGTTCTTAAATGCAATGGCACAGATCCAGGATGTGACCACAATAGACTGTGTAGAGCTGGTCACAATTTGCTTTGGGTAATTCCCATCTAAAATAGAATTGAAAGTCATAGTGCCACGGACGTTCAGACAGGTGCGTTGCAGCAGGAGATTCTTCGTGGCACGCAGAAGATCCGAGTTACATTCCCGTGTGTGGAGATTTTTTTGGTGGAGTATATCAGGGTTGTTGTTTTTTTCTCTGACGATGTACCAAAGCCCGGTTTGTCTCCCGAAGCCCGTCTCCTAAACTGACTAAACTGTGTCGATGGGATGAGTGTAAAAATGTGAGTTTATAGATACTCCCCCACCCCTCAACTATATTGATAAAACCGGCATCTGCGATGTAGCAGTAAAGCTTTCTTCCCTCGCACACAGAAGAAAACAGTTCGATTCCCGTTTGGGGGGGGGGGGGGTAATCGATTGCCAGAACAAATGGGTGGGAACACTTTTTTCATGGCCCGTGAACAGCTCAGCACAACACTTCAAACAGTCTGAGCACTTGTCCCAAATGCCCCGTACCCACCGCACCTCCTCTTTTATAAATGTCTTCAAAAACACAAAATGGAACTTCGAGTGTATCCGAGAGGGAGGGGATGGGGGAGTGGGGTAAAAGGATGAGCAAAAATCAATGAAAATGTAGAAGAGAAAACAGAAGTAAAGAAAGCGCGCGAGATGTACTGAGACAGAGGCAAAGTGCTTGGAAATGAGAAAGATAACACTGAGGACTGGGATAACGTGAGTAAACGCCATGAAGAAGTTGTAAACCGGAGACGCGGATCCTTTCAGCGCAGATGGTTTGGGCAGAAGACGGGCCCATGGACGAGCGCTCCCATCATCTTATTCCCTCATCCCACCCACCCCCCTCCCAACCGTCCAACCCCGCCCTTTTCCTGTCACTTGTCATCGCCACCCGCGAAATCTCAGCATTGCTTGCCTGTCACAAGGGCATTAAGAACAATTTCGTCGTCTGCTCAGAAATTCTGCTTTAACTGGCATACGTTCACCCGGTCCATTTGAATTGGAAAAACAGAGAAGATGCAAGGAGCAGGATGCTGACAGCTTCCCGAGCAAATCCTTTGTCAGTTTTGAGGCCACCGCGTTTTACTGAGCTATGTGTTCTCTTTGTCCATCTTTTATCTGGATTGTCCAGTTTACTTAAGCGTCAATTTGAGCTTAATTTTAAAGGAAATTTTTCAGGCTGCTTTGTGAATGAGAAAAAAATCCTAGCTGCTAAATGTTCTCACACAAAGAAATTGGCAAAATGGTTATGATTGCTAGTGATTGTAAATGGTTTACATTTCGGTTGACACCTTTTGGGCCATTCAGGAGGCAGGCTGCTAAAACGCTGCCTACAACGGCAAACCGGTACTGAGCGCTATTCCAAAAGAAAGGCCGAGAGATGGTCGACAAAATAAACTTTCTCACGAGTGAAGCGAACTCAGATCTTCAAGGTAAAACAACGAAGAGCCTTACCAGTACACTTCAAACGCTAGTGGCTAAACCGTAAGTGCATGTGTAGCATACTACATGTAATACTTTACGTAGCCATTTTAATGATGGTCTACAGAGGGTTGATTGGGTATAGGGTAGAATCCAAAGATGAGGCAGTACGATGCACTTTGCCCGAAATAGCTTTTCTCCGAACGTAAACATTGCTGCCGAGTTAACACGAGTACTTCTAGTGGTGTGTCCTCTCCGATAAAAGGATTTTTAATGACCCTACACAATCTCCCTCTTTATTCTCGGCGCCTCATGAAACGTATAGCAGCACAAACATGGTACTATCGGATATTCCGTATCTACGTATAACTAGGTATCCCTGTATAGCGCGGTGAATTCCGAAAATATTTGTAAAGAACTCTCCAAGAATGTTTAGTTTCTAAACATGCCAAGGCGGGAATAAAACCGATCTGACTGCGACTCCACTGACTTACCTCTATACCGGGAAATCTTTTGAACTGACACTAGTCCAGTAACGTCGCTGGTTTGTTGAGGGGGGGCGGGTTGTTTTTTGTTTTTGTTTGGTTGGTTTTGGGGGGCTGCTGGTTTTTGTTTTGTTTTTGTGTTGTTGTTTTTATTTATTTGGCTGTTTTTTTAGATAATGCATGCTTTTTTGCACATGGTCTTTTATGTAATTACGATTTCTAAACATATTTCCCAAATCGAATACTGCCTATTTACATCTTGATTAATCCTGTATTACTATGTGCTAATAAAGTTATTGAGATATGGAAGAAATTTTCTTATGGTGAAAAAGAGAAGGCGATAAGACGGAGTTGTAAATATAGGTATTCATTTCTGGTTTGTTTGTTATTTGTTGATTATAAAAAGAAATGAAAACATACACCCAGCAAACATTATTTCGAATGAATATGTCATGCATAATGTCCTAACAGCGGTAACGGAATGATTGATACAGGAATGGCTTCTAGTTAAGGGGTTGGCTGCTATGCAGTAGAGAACTAAATGGAAGGTGGCTGTGTACAGTAAAATAGAATCCTGATGGAACAGGTACTTCAATAAATACCTCAAAGGCTAAAAGAATCAATCATCTTGGCAACTGGAGGCGATATGATCAAAACCTTAGCTGCCTTACGGGTAGTCAGTGGATGACAAGGGCTAGCATAGAATACAAAATAGGGTCAGGAACTGACAATGGATAACGGGACAGACTCATTGTAGAAATAATAGTTTTAGGGTAGTTCATGATCCAGGTCTGAGATCCTTACTCGGTTGGCACCACCAAAGGCAGCAGGTGATGTGCCAACGTCATTCAGCTACTGACTTCAAAACAAATCAGAAACCGAAACATGTTAAAATGGCCTCTTGGAACTTTAGGACTATAAATAAAAATTATAAACTAGAAATTATAATAAAGGAAATTTGATGGTTGAAACTGCATAAATCAAGCCTTTCAGAAGTTAATAAACAAAGAGTGATAATAACTAGAGCTATAATATATAATAGCACTTATTCACACTAAACAGCATGCTCTATGCGCTTTACAACTACATGTATTAGTAAAACAATAGTTTATTTTAGAGGAAACAATTTTTTAAGGAGTGTAGGAATTAATTAAATTAATGAAACAATAAGCGCATGAAAAGTGTCCGAGAGTCTTTGCACGTAAGACAGAAGGGTACCCTTTTGTCATATTATATATCCTCTGATGCAACTATCAGTTAAGAAATGTTCTTTCAATTCCTAATTTGTCTTTGAAAGAAGAATTGAAATTCGGGTTTGTTTGTTTAGAGTTGTTTTTTTGTATTAATTGTATGCGGATCTCATGCATGAATGTACATAGTGTCTACCACAATTTGCTCTTGACAATGATTTTGATGATATCACGTGTAATGGGTTGTTTCTCTACACGCATGAAATTCGATTTGATTTGTAGTCCTGTCTCTGAATTCTTCCGAGTGTATCGTCTTCTTGTGGGATTCTCATACCAGATATCTCAAATCATGAAAATTAATTCTCTGCAACGTTCTATGAGCCGCTCTTTACCTATTCTCCATGGCACATCTGTAACCTTCTTTGCGTGTGACACATACCTTTGCGTTAAAGCCCCCCCCCCCCCCACACACACACAGTCCCAACTAAACTTCCAATAAGAATACTCAGCTAACAATACATAATAAAGAGGTGCAGTATCAAACATAATCTGAAAGATCAAAACGATGCATAATGTTTGTTTTAGATAAATGCGGAGCTGTTATTGTGTTTAGTAGGCTGGGCCAGACGAATGAGAGAGTTATCATCAAAAGCTGTAGGCTTTGTTCGGAGCAAGAACATTAAGAGGTGTCATTGATTGATATAAATTTCGATGCAATTTCCATTCTTTGCCTCTGTTATGTGTGGTTAGTTTAATTCTCTGCAAAGTAAAAGGATATGGAGGGGAGCAAAGCAAGGAGGCAATGGCGGTGCAAATGGAGGGAGGGGTGAGCTACTTTGGAAATGTTATCCTTTTCTCGAGAGAAGGAGAAGACTAACACGACAACCTCAACGAACCTTGGAACGACTGATTCTCATGCTAACAAAGTTTTAAGTGCACTCTTGTGTTTTGTGGACTTTGTGGTTGAATATCGATGTATGAATGTGTGAGCGTCAGGGGATGTTTATAATATATCGCACGAGCCTTTCTCCTTAAACATCTTTCAAAATATGTATGTACCAGCAAGACGTCGTCCAGTGATAAAACAATTCTCAATACCATTAGTGAATTATAAATGTTCTGGACAGCATTCCTTTTTCGTATTGTGGTCCTCTGGCGGGGAATAACATATCCAGATAGATTATTAGAGACTCGATTCCCTAAAATAATGTTTAAAAAGCGTTTAGATCCCATCTTTTCGATGTTTTACCGCCTCGGTCATTGTAATGTTAGTAAAACTGTAAAGAGAATGAGTTGGATGAGAAAGCGAGGGAATGAGAGAAGGGGGGGGGGGGTCGAAAGAAAGAGAGAGAGAGAGAGGGGGGGGGGGGTCGAAAGAAAGAGATAGTGTGAGAGAGGGTGAGGGCAGACAGTGAAATAATCATTATTTGAGCTATGTTATACGTATTATTGTAAAACGCTTTGAGCTCTTTCCTTGCGTCACTGTCGTATTTCTGCTTCTCTGGTACAAGCGAAAGTTATTGGCCAAAAGCTTGAGATGATTATGTCCAACTTCTATGTTTTGAGAACAATCTATTCTAATGACATGGTGTTAAAATGATAATAGGAATTACGATTGGGGAAATAACACCGGCGCGATGAGTTTAAGATCATACTAACAAGATGGAATGGCCTTTAGACCCTCGGTTTCTCGAATTTTGACATCTTAGCCATAATGGACGTTGTTTCCCGACTCTCAGTTTACGATGTGTTTCTCTGCGTGCATGAGGTCATGAGTGATTGTGCATTTATGTATATGAACGTGTGAGTGAGAGAGCAAAAGAGAGAGAGAGAGATTGTGTGTGTGAGAGAGAGAGAGAGAGAGAGAGAGAGAGAGAGACAGAGAGAGAGTGTGAGGGAGAGGAAGAGAGAGAGAGAGAGAAGAAAAGAGCGGGGGAGTGGTCTCAAAACTATGTGTACGTGTGTGTATGCATGTGTGTGCGTGTTTGTGGGTATGTGTGTGTGTGGGGGGGGGGGGGGGGTTGTACATTTTTTTTTTTCCCCCCCCCCCCCCTCTTGTTCATGTATATTATGTTTCCTAAAGCGATCTGTTACACTACTATTTATAGGAATACACTGCTGGTTACCCTACGTCTCAGCAAAAGTCAGGACAAGGCAAAGTATCACGGCAAACAGAGCAGGCCCTAGACTCGGTTTAATCAGCGGGAACGAATCCCGTGCGAGCCAATCATTCCACTGATCTCCATTTTTCTATTGGCAATTTCTTCGGTGGAATGTAGTAGCTTCAGCATTTGATGAGTCGCGGATAAACCCTAATGTAAAGATATCAGCGGGGAATCTTAAGCTCTCATGACATTTTACGACCGTGGTGGATTTCTTGCATCAGTCAGGGTCCACAGTCTGTTAGGAATTATATGAAGGTAGAGAAAGTCGGGGACCAGAGTGTGTGAGTCGAATAATACTGTCCTCGCTTCAATCAACTCTGTTTAACAGAAAATAGTAGAGCATGATTGTTTTGCAGTCTGAGACACTCTAATAGAAACTTCATCACACAAAAATTTTACGGCTCTAATTTTTTTACTTTTGTCGTAAGAGGAGGAAAAAGAACACAATATAAAAGGTGATTGGAAAATGATGAATATGACAGAAAAAAAAAGAAAATAACAATATCAATATCTCAGAAACATGGGTGGATTTTTTTTTTGTTCTCGCATACAACCATGAAATAGTAAGATGGCATCGGTTACATCTATACTCCTGACTTGTATTTTTTTGTCCAGGGGTGCACTTATGTCCTTGGGACAGAGAAAGAAAACATGCCACAAAAATACAAAACATCACAGCAACTTTCTGGAATTTATTGTGTGATGGTTTGACTCTTGGCAATTGCAGGTAACAGACAGAAATTTAATATCAGGTATCTTCGTCTTTCTGGCGTGACGCTGTATTTGACTTACGGTGTGTCCTGACAGGCAGGATAGAAACAAGAGCCCGATTTCTAATTGATCTAAATTAGGTCGAATGGGTTTTTAAGACATATATATA
>NW_004797556.1:756500-761627 GCF_000002075.1 Aplysia californica
ACACACACACACACACACACACACACACGCACATACACACACATACACACAAACACACACACGCAAACACACTAAAACACATACACAAACACATAAACATACTTATGGACAATAATGTTAGGCCTACATGTATATTATTTGTAATATGAACTAAGACTTCTCAAAGTGTTTGCTCTCCGTCGGCGCAGAAGACATGAGTTCGATTCTTGTATGGAAAAGTTAGTTTATCGATTATCTCACCGGGTTGACCCACACAGAAAGGGCTAAAACAGCCCAACCCCGAAATAATCCAAATAGCGTCGATTGGGCCGTGTGACTTTTCATCTATTAACCAAAGTATTTGATAACAGCATTGATAAGAAACATCTCCGAGAGAGAATTCTTGGTCCTTTTACCTTTCAACAAATTCCTTTCATAGCGTATTCATACTTCAATGAAATTGTGGACTGTTCTCAACAAAACGGAATCTCAAAATTAAATAAAATTTTAAAAAAACAAAAAACGTCATTTATCTTTGACATCTGTCTTTACCCTTCTCTGTGACCACACAGCTGAGATAACTTAGTAGGTAGCTGAAGGTTAGTGGCGTTGAGGGGACCGCAAAAGTAAATACCGGACAATTATATTTGCGGAACAATGAAACGGGAACTTTTCCTTTTTGTGTGCTCCCCGCCCCCTCTTTTTTCCCCTCTCCCTCCCTTCCCAAACCCTTTTCCCCATCTCTCTCCCTTCCCAAACCCTTTTCCCCATCTCTCTCCCTTCCCAAACCCTTTTCCCCATCTCCCTCCCTTCCCAAACCCTTTTTCCCATCTCCCTCCCTTCCCAAACCCTTTTCGCTCCTCTCCCTCCTTCCCAAACCCTTTTCCCCCCTCTCCCTCCTTCCCGAACCCTTTTCCCTCCTCTCCCTCCTTCCCAAACCCTTTTCCCCCTCCTCCCTCCCTTCTCAAACCCTGCTCAGGGTGTCGACCGGTCAACAGAGACACTGGGGCCCCTCAAATCGACCTGAACTGAGGTCACCATTTGTTTAAGTCATCGGATATTCATGATCAGGCTGGGACAAGTATGGGGACCAGCCAGTACCCATACATCAAACGGAGTCCAGCCAGAAAGAGAAGTCTTTGGATTCTGAAGAGCTTTTACAAAGTATGGTCATCAGTGCAATTAATCAAACAAAAGTGAAAGGATGGTGGACTCCACTCGGAACTGGAACCGTTGTTTGACACAACGGTTTCAGAGCTTACAGAATGTCATTCTCCCACAACATTATTATTGTTTTTGTTATTACTATTGCTATTGTTATGATTCTTGTATTAAGTAGTAGTAGTAGTAGTAGTAGTAGTAGTAGTAGTAGTAGTAGTAGTAGTAGTTGTTGCTGTGTCGTTGTTGTTGTAATTATCATTAACTCAAGTTGTTCTCTTTTAAAAATGTTTCGACCTGCTAAGAATAAAAATTTTCGTCTTCGGAAATCAAACCAGGCAGATCTGTACCAGCATGAAATCTGGAGAAAATGTGTCCACAACTGCACTTTTAAAGTACAATCAACAAAATCGGACAAGAGCACATAATACTTAATGGCTGATTGCGTGAGGAGGATATGTTTCCAAGGCCTGAGGACGAAAATTTTGCAGCCCGGGATGAGGTTAATATAATTTGGATCCGGTCAATGCCAGGGTCAAACGGGTAACAACTGGGGCCGCCTCGGCTATTTGATCTCGGAGAGCTATATAAAAGGAATAGCCGGCTCTCCAATGTTCAGCTTAATGTTCTGGTATTACATGTGGCGGATCAACCTGGGCGATTACTTTCTCCTCCAGACTTCGCCCGTCAGACAGCATATCACGAAGCGGCCTCTCAAGATTTCGCAAAAACTTGAAGAAGAATTGCACAGCCCTAAGGGCGTTCTGATTATACAGGAAGTGGTAGTGCTCAACGTTCAAAAAAAATTCTAAGGGTGTAATTAAGTCATGCTTTCTCGAGAAACTGCATAGAGGAGCGCTGTGACATTGCAATATCTTCGTCAAAAGCAACTTATTCATTATTTTCTGTATAATTATCTCATTTTCTCGTAAAAAGCTATGAAGAATACACACCTGCGCTTGTGGTCTAATGATAACGCTCTCTACTGTTACATGCAAAAGACGTCACTACGGATCCGGTGCTGAAATGTTATTCGAGTGTCTTCATCTATCTACTGGAATGTACTGTTCAGTCTGTCTGGGTTTGGCCTGACAGGCAAATTTCGAAGAAGTCCGCTTTTTTAGTAATCTACATTGTGTCGAAGGGGCCGTTTAAATTAATCTTAAGTAAAGTATACATACAACAATCTTTACGAGGCGGAAAGCCGTCATGGTTTACTAGTATTTAAAACTTGAGTCGTTCACACTGAAGCTATTCCCAGGACGAACGACAAAAGGTATCAATGGTGGGTGGATGTGGGTGGCCGAATTGCAATACCTAATACGTAAACTAATAAACACGAAATCGGCAAATTAAGGGGGGGGGGGGACTACACCTGAAGGCCATCTCGCTTTTTACTGGACCAAAATTTACCAAATTTCACACGTATAACAAGCATAGTAAGGAGTCTTAAAATCTGTAATCAAATTTGAGAAAAAAAGTTTGGTTTCCATGGATACTGCGACCATATTGGATTTTGTTGACGCGTCTTATGTAATGAATACCGCACTTATTTCTCTTGGACATTAATTGTTTTTTGCATACGATTACATTAGATCAAAAAAATTATTTGTTGTTTCTATGAACTTTTTCCTGAGGTGAGCTTTCAAGTTTGCAAAAAATCCGTGAAAATCCACACTCCAGACTTCACCAACAAAAATCTATTCCATATATCCAAAATTCAATATACACATTTTTAGTATTTCATCTTTTCTTCATTCTGCGAAAAGTTCCTGAAGGTTGGAAGGGGAATTATTCTAAAAAGTATAAAGAAAATCGCGTTTTGAGAAAACGGCTGATAAAGAAAAATAAAGTATTGACTGTATAAGGAAATGGTGGTGACAAACATGCCCGGTATGGGAAAAAAATACGTTTTGTGTATGTGGGGGGGGGGGGGGAGGTTAAGCGATGAAATAGTTGTAGGAGATGCTGAGGAAGCTAAGAATGCCTACAACTCAAATCCCATAATTTTGAGCCGAATCAGGACTTTGAGGGGGGAGGCCCCCCCCCCCCCCCCCCCCCCCCACCAAAATTTGAGAGGATTCTACATTAAATGTTTTCCGCATGTGTGGATACTTTTAAGAATACTCTACTCCGAAAGCTCATCTGTGGTTGATTTCTGGCTACTTCTTACAGTTGTCTAACTTCTTTACCCGCAGTATTAATTTAATCTAATTCATATTTGAAGGGTCCTCAAGCCTTTACTTATGATTGTAACATCATTATAGTGCACTCCTACAAAATGATGAAGGAATGTTAAGTTGATGGTTACGGAGAAGGGGAGGGGGTGAGGTTTCAACTTTGGGTATGACATCATTGTTTTTGACAAACAGGTCTTTCCAAAGTGCCCCTCGCGCATTGTGAATTGATTTTTTTCAGGCATGGGGTGTTCTCTGGAGCTGGGCCGATTCGACTTTATTATACAACATTCTCAATGTTTACTACCCGAAACATGGCAGAGTCATTGGCAAAGCGTGAGATTTTTACGGCTGTTGGGTTCTTGTCTAACTTTTCTCAACCCGTTATAAAAATATTGAGGCAGCTACAACAACACTTTGAACTGGATGACTCCGAGACATAGCGTAGGCAGAACCAACAAGTGCTATAACACAGGCTTCTTAGAAGTATTCTCAACTATTCAATATTCACTAGTCACGCCACGAATAGCTCAAGGTCCCATAACCCTCGAAGCGCAGCCCTAATTCGAAATAGGAAAGGTTGTGAATGGTGATATGACGTGATTACGTTGCAACATGTGCGTGCCATAGCGCGATCAGTGAGTATTGAACAGCGAATGTTATTGATAGAATTCTACACAAGGGGGAAAAGCCACGTTCATACAAAGTATTTAAAAAGCATTAATAGGGACCTCACGTTTCAAAGAATCGATGAAGTTTCGTTTCCTCAAAATATCGCAGAACTAATTCTAAATTTTCCAGTTTGCAGTAGGTAGACGTGAGCATCTGTTGAAGCTGTCAAGATGTCTTTAAATCTATCCTCTGTGGTTATAGGGCCTAAATAATGTAACACAGTCCAGAAGTACGATAAATATGCAATTGTTTTTCCAGGAAGCGTTGAACATCTTTAGCATTACTGCCAAAATATTATATTGTTTGAGATGAGAATCGGAAAGTGCCATGCAGTGGCCATACAAAAAAATGTTTGAATGAACTAACATAAAACGAATGCAAACCTGAAATCACGTATCCATTGACATAAATACCTTCCTCCCTCGACTGTTTTTGGCCTAAAGTCAAATTTTTTGCCACTGCCCATTCTTTGTGTTGGCGAACAAGCTGCTTCCACCCATAGCTAGCTCTGCTCTCTTGCCTGTCAACTGGTGTCTACTCTCCCCTTATGTAAAACTACCAAAAATATTAGGATTTCCGACAGGTGCCAGAACTTTCTTACCTTTTTCAAGTGTAGTGGTAATGATATAATTGTTTCACATGACTTCAAGTTATACAGATCCTGTAATAAGTTTGCAGATCTAACTGTCTTACAAAACATAAATATTTCATAGCCAGGAGTTTTTTTCCTGCTTGGTTTATCTTTAATTCATCCCTCATCTTATTTTGGATCTTACACTCAGTAAATAAACATATCCCGTTGTCTTCTACATGATGTGTAAACAGAACGATTTGTTGCTTAATTTAGTATTCCATCTAACGGTCCCATATTATTATTAAGATGGATGGAGCGTCAAAGATCTTACGAACTGGATTGTGGACCCTGTGTTGTAGGAAAATGCACCTCTGGCTTTCAGATCAGGAAATGAGTCAGATCAAATAGTAAAACCATTCTTGTAATGGCCATTGACACCCGCAAATAATTCTTATTCCGTATGGTTTGATATATTTGGCGACAACCAGGCTTTTTCCTTTTTAAGAGCTAAAAACTGCATACTGGTTTAAAAGGAAGAGAGAGAGAGAGAGAGAGAGAGAGAGAGAG
>NW_004797556.1:762305-769805 GCF_000002075.1 Aplysia californica
TCTCTCTCTCTCTCTCTCTCTCTCTCCCTCTCTCTCTCTCTCTCTTTCTCTCTCTCTCCTCTATCTCTCTCCCTCTCACTCTATCCCTAGTTCTGCGTCTGTTTCTATAAATCAATTATTTTGCCATTCATCTCATACTCCTATCTTTTTATTCTTTCCTGTTTCATCCTGTCAGACTTTCTATTCCTATAAACATCCCTTATCTCTTTCTCCTCTTGTTCTCTCCCCCCCCCACCCTCTCTCTCTCTCTTTCTCTCTCTCTCTTTCTCTCTCTCTCTCTCTCTCTTTCTTTCTTTCTTCCATCTCATCCTCTCTCGCTCTAAATCTCTAGCCTCTCCTTTGCTCCCCAGGCTTTCCAATCTAACAAAGAGAGGTCAAAAGCTTAATCTAGCCGCATTCTCCTGACTTGCCCCCATCACACCTCATTTCATTTCCACCCCTCCTCTCTCTCCTCTCTCTCTCTCTCTCTCTCTCTCTCTCTCTCTCTCTCTCTCTCTATCTCTATCTATCTCTCTCTCTCTCATTTTCTCTCTCTCTATCTATACATCTTTCTATCTGTCTAGCTATCTATATGTCTATCTGTCTATCTATCTAGCAGTAGAAAGGTTGCAGAAAGAGTCAGGAGCCCAGAGGAGGAGGCAAAGGAGGTGAGGAGGAGACGAAAGTAGACGACAAAATATTGCAAGAAAAAAGGAAAGAAGGTGGAAGGAGACAATTCTAGAGAAGGAAATGTTTCAGTCGCTACTAGGATTCGAACCCCGGACCTTTGAATGAGAAGCCAACACCTTAACCTCTTAGCCACGAGAAGGAGAGTTTAAGACACTGGGATATAGAAGGGGAAGCGCATACGTCAGAGTGTCATTCGCCTATAGTTATTTCAGCACCTCTACTCGATTCTGTCTCAAAGGATGCCTTTTTTCTAAACAAATGGACTCCCCCAGTCGTTGGGGACCATTCGTGAATTTTTAAATTCGTTTCCGGCAGGAGACAAGCATCAACAGTTTATAAGTGCCTTTTCTCAAGATTTTGTTTCATAATGAGATTCAGAAAGAACCAACGAATAACATTATTATTGCATTTTTTCAATTTCAACTCAAGGACATTTTTTAAAAGTAGCACCAGCACATTGGATAAAGTAGGATTTATTCCAAACATGGTTTCATTTATTTATCATTTTCTTTATTCTCATCATTACTTTGAACACCGCAAAAGCGTTTTGTACTCAATAGCCCAATAGCTTTTGCCTTGTCGCTTCACCGTATATTTATTTATCTAAGAGGTTTTCTATCTATGTCTATCTATCTATTTATATATATATATATATATATATATATATATATATATATATATATATATATATCTTTTTTTTCCAGCTAGCTGGTTAGTTATATGATAATAATAATAATGATAATAACAACAATAAAAACAATAATAATGAAAATAATAATAATAATAATAATAATAATAATAATAATAATAATAATAATAATAATAATAATAATAATGATCATAATAATAATACATCGCTTCTTGGCCTTTTGGTCGAGATCAAAGTGTAATGTTTGTTCCCGACGTTTCGGTCCCTTGTTTGAGTATAATGCGGGACAGATACCCCAGCTGACGAGGCTTTAACAAGCCTCAATTATTTCTAGTGGATGGTGTCTGTCCTCTTTAATAGAAGAAGAAGAAGAAGAAGAAGAAGAAGAAGAAGAAGAAGAAGAAGAAGAAGAAGAAGAAGAAGAAGAAGAAGAAGAAGTGTGGGTGGTTGACGGGTGCTCTGGTGTGTTTCACTTCTTTTTCGCTATCAAACGACGTCTTCACAAAAAGGAGACCAACAGCAAAGCTTTTAGATAATATATTTTGATAGTTTGGGAATAGGAAGTCAGACAGACAGACAGACAGACAGACAGACAGACAGACAGACAGACAGACAGACAGACAGACAAACAGACAGACAGACAAACAGACAGATAGACAGAATACGATAATGCAGTAATTTGATAAAATCGGATATCAACTACCAAGGCTGGCAAACTGACAGACAAACACAAAAGCACACAGTCAGGCACGCGAACAGAAGTAGATCCTTAGAGAAAGACTTTTTGATAAATACAAACTAGTGGACGCTCTAAACGGCAGAGACAAACTTTGAGATATTTACAAGCAAGGAATGGGAGTAATACAGAAAGATAACTTGAGACATAGCCATAGATCGATGAGAACAACAGAGGGAGTATGTGCAGGGGTGGGAAGATGGAGGAAAATCTTGACTTCGACAAAGACTCAGATTGAGTGACAATACACGTTATTTCGAGGTTTATTAAGGGAGAAACAGCCTGGGGTAATGATTCCAATATAAGCGTTTAAGTCTCCCATAGAGAAAATCTGGGAGAAATCCCTACTGAGCGAAAAAACGATGAAAGAACAGATTGAACGACACGCGCAAAAAAGTTAAAATGTAATTGGTCAATTCCTCCGACTTCTTTGCACTTAAGCGACTAAAGCGGCTATAAAAAACAGACTTTTTTAGAGGGGGGGGGTGCTGGGGCAGGGTGTTTTACAGTTGTATAGAGAGGAAGAGAAGATAGTAGGACAAACAAGAAGCTTTGTCTAGAACGAGAACTTTCCCAACGAGTCCACTGTCTACAGCGTAATGGTCTGGCTCCCCGCTATTGCTCGCAGAAGACAACAGTTCTATTCCAACTTCGGAGGCGTGGTTTAACGAACACTCTCGTCTTTCTGAAAAAAATGCCTATTGGTCCTTACATACTGAGTCGAAGCCCGTCCTTGGTTTAATTAGATATCCAAAAGTATCATACAAAGCAACAAGATTATTTCATTTTTAGCGCCCTTGATGATCAATGAATTTGAGGTATTTTAAATTTGGTTATGATGCTTTCGGTATGCATATTAGTTGTAAGGAAAAGTATGTCCAAAGTAAACGAATATCAAATTTGTATAGATCTGCTTACTTACGAATCCATTCATATTTTCTTGGGGGGGGGGGGAGTATTTTTGGGTACATTTATAAATATGTCTATTTTCCTATTTTATTTAGTATCGATTTGGAATTATTGTATATTTTTAAAATATCAAGTCATCGTTGTCAAGTCAGGCAAGTAATCTGACCGATGTTAACTTCTCCAACAAGTCAGAGAAACTACGTTCGAGATCGTGTTTTGATATCAGCCCAGATTTCTTTCCAACACGGTTGCAGGAAGTTCTCGTGAATTTACAACATCACTCTTGATGATTACGATTTCATTGTACAGGGATTGAGGATTTCACTTCTTTAGCACAATTCATTAGGGCCCTCACGGACATCCTGAAAAGCTAATTTAAGGTGCTGTATTGAAATATCCTTTGCATCCCGGGGTCTCCCTAAGTTGCGGCTGACAGTCATAGAGCGAATTATGTTACCCGACTCTGATTTATCCTATTTCTGTTGACATTGAAGAAACAAACTGTCATCGCCGCGGCTTGTCTCGTTATGGTAGCTTATTTTGTTTTTGTCTTTCTTTTGAAACTTGAAAATGAAAATGTCACTTTGATGTTCAGAAATACAGCCCTGGGATAAGGTCAGAAAGTGGAAAGAAAATATTAGATCTGTGCATTTTTGTTAGATTTCACAATTCTGAAAATGTCTGGCTTTGTTTTGTTTTGTTGGTTTTGGGAAGTGTTTTACGACGCTCGCAAATGCAGAAGGTTATATGAGCGCGTTGGACACATTTAACATTTTCAGAGTAGAAGGACTTTAGAATTTTGTCCGTTTGGAGGCCAAAGCCTACTCTTATTGTTTTGTAGGTCCACCAAGGAATTTTTTATCTGGGCAACTTGCACGCGGTACCTCCGAGATTTTTCGCCTTTAGCCGAGAAGGCAAGGTATAGATCTTATCTACCTTAAGACTTAAGATCACCGGTGAGGCTGAAAGACAGCAGTAAGAAGAAGCCAAGGAGTAGCGGTCGAGAGGCTGCAGAAAAAGACAGGAGCCCAGAAGAGGGAGCAAAGGGGGGGGGGTGGCATAAAGCGGAGACAGAGGTGAAAGTAGGGAATTTTAGAGGAGATTTTCCGTTAAATGAAAGGCAAACACCGCAACCTGAAGATCAAGAGAGCCCCATCATGTCTGGAAGTAAATGACATACCAAATGAGAATGTCATATTACACACAATGTCTCATCAGTTTTCAACTTACTGCAATTTAAACCAATCCCTGTTCTCGTAAAACCCATATAAATAAAAAAAAATCATTAAGAAAACGGATATGAACAATAGTTCATTGACTAAAAGCTGTTAATCTCACAGAAGTTAAAATTACTGTTCTCAAGAACACTGCCATTGACCTGGAACCTAGTAGTATGTCTTTCTGGAAACTTAATCCATAATGCATTTACGTGCAACAAGTACCTGACCTTTATATCCTCATCCTAGTCTGTCAGTTTTGTCTTTCGCTAAAAGTAAATCACGGCATGCCGGCAGTGTCTGTCGTCCCAGCATGATCATGTTTTGTCGGAATGTCAACATCATACATCGTTTTAATTTGTCAATACTTCCATACGACAAATCTAAAGACGTTGTTTCTGATTTCTTAAATTCACAGTACCTGGGCTTTGGGAAAGAAGAATGTAACGTCTTACTCCCTAAGTGGTTACTTCCAGAGCATAATATTTGTACAAAAATCGGGCAGTCACTTCTCATCAAAATGTCTATGCTTCGTACCTTCTGGGATATCAAGCAACAAAAACAAACCACCTGTTTGATATATTTCAAGCTTGACTCACTGCATGTGTCACAATACTTTAATATGTTGAGTATCTAGAACCAAAACTTGTGCTTTAAGAGACCAGATACTAAAAATGACATTCCCATCGTCTCTATGTATGGATGTTTGATCCAATTTAGGTTGAAAAGATTGAGAGCAAAGTTTGTGTAGAGTCAATAATCTGGTAGTTACGCTACCGCACTCGTAATCGTGAGGTTGCAGGTTGGGGTGTTCGAGCCTTGGGAAAGGCACTTTACACAAATGTTCCTCACTACACCCAGGGGACAATATGGGTACACAGCTTTTGACAGCGAAAGATCGTATCAGTATAGTTGTGTTTTAGCGATTATTATTATTATCATTGTTGTTATTATTATTATTATTATTATTATTATTATTATTATTATTATTATTATGCTAGCGAGACTGCGGTCGGACCATCATTGGAGCTTAAGGTGGTATAAGAACTTTGTAAATGAAGAGCTCAGCCCACGTTGCCGAAGATGTGGCCAAGAAAAGGAGGATGTCAAACATATGTTTGAATGTCCAGGAACAACGGCAATTCGAATGGAGTTATTTGGACGAGTGGAGGTGCCGCTAAGCATATTATTGACAATGGAGCCGAAAAAGAGCCTCGCTCTCGCTCGAAGATTTCTTCGTGGAGTCCGCCAGTCCCATTAAAGAAACAAAACAAAAATCACCACCACCATCATCATCATCATCATCATCATCATCATCATCATCATCATCATCACCATCATCATCATCATTGTATAAAGAAGGTATTAAAACAGTTAAGACCTTGTTGTATTTCCAGAAAATATATTTTTTTCACAGTTCAACGATTCGCCAATAAGGCTTCATCAGGAACATAGTATTTGAGAAAAAAATAAGTAAATGAGTGATGACGCCACAGCAACAAAGTGTTCACTATAAGTTACGTATTGTTTTGATTTAGACAATATCGGAAATATCTTCATCATCATCATCCTATACACAGGCTATAAAAACTAAAGTGCGCACATAAATGTCTGAATATTTAAAGGAGCGGTGAGTACAAATCGCCGGAGAGAAGGGAACACGAAAGCCAGAAGTGGTAGAGAGAGAGGGGGGGGGGTGGAAAGGTGCGTGGAAGTAAGGAATATAATAACAGAAGGGTGCGGTGAACACAAATCGGAAAGCCCACAGAAAGAGAAACACTAGGGCCAGAGGTGGCAGAGAGAGGGAAAGGAAAAGAGGGAGAGAGAGAGAGAGAGAGAGAGAGAGAGGGAGAGAGAGAGAGAGAGAGAGAGAGAGAGGGAGGGAGGGAGAGAGAGAGAGAGAGCGAGAGAGAGAGAGGGGGGGGAACATATGCATGGAGGTAAGGAATATAATAACGGAAGGCTGCGGTGAACACAATCAATGAGTCGAAAAGGCTAGAGGAGGGGAAACACGAAGGCAAAAAGTGGAGAGAGAGAGAGAGAGAGAGAGAGAGAGAGAGAGAGAGAGAGAGAGAGAGAGAGAGAGAGAGAGAGAACTAGTACGTGGAGGTAAGGAATATAACAGAAAGGCAGGGCCAAAGGGAGGGGGTTGCAGGAACATAAGGGGTGATTAGTACGTTACGTTGTAAATTTTAGGTCCTTAAAATGGGGCTCGTCGATGTTAAGGCCAGTGAGAATTTTGGTCTGATCACCATCATCATCATTATCATCATCATCATCATCATCATCATCATCATCATCATCATCATCATCATAATTACTATTGTATTTCGGTGGAATGTGCGTTGATTTTCGGGAACACTTCTTGAAGAGAGTGAGCCGTCTTGCTGTTTCCTGTCTTTGATTAAAATTTGAGTCTGATCACCTCTATTTACTTTTTAGTGGAAATTATACCGGTATCCGAACTCACCTTGATGAAGCTCTTATACTGTAGATTCTCCGATATCTGCCAATTAACCGTAATTGAAAAGGCATACTGCGTGACAACTTGTGCATTGAGTGTTGATTTCCCTCTATATAAAATAGCAATGGAAGAAACAAACATTCTTGTTGGCACGGGCCCCCAGTCTCCTCTGTATCCCTTCCCATGGTATTGAGACTACCTCTCAATAATGGCACTGAACTGAGGCTAAAGTTCTGGTTCAAACTTAAACATTGAAGGAGCAAACACATTCCAGCACCACGTTCATTAGCAATGTTCCTCTGTTATTGTGAAATATTTGAATTGTTATCGTCTTATTCATCTCCTTCAATAAATAACGGAAACTCGAAACATGCGAAAGTTTTTTTCAAGCCTTACCTATTGCAATACTTTCTGTTGCTTTGCTGGGTCGAATACGCTGGTCATAATGAATATAGAACATTACTCGATCAAAATATAATAGTGATATCTCCCTGGTATTGTCTGCTTATGTTACTTCTTTTTGCTTTCACAATTATCTTTATCTGGTCCTGGCCAAAAATGGTTCTGATCCTGACGATTTTCTGCAATCTACAAATTATCGAAATGGCATACTCCAAACACCCCCCCCCCCCCCCCCCTCTTTCCCCCAAAAGGGAAAAATGAATACATAAATTTCCAAAAGTTCTAAGTGACACGCACGTTGTATTTCCATTCCCGGGGCGTTCGGATTCACTTCCAATAACGAGATTGAGCTGAGGCTAAAATGCCGGTTCGAAACTGAAATGTTGAAGGAGAAAAATATAACATTTCCAGCACACAACATGGAACGCGGGCAACACTCCTCTGTTGTGGTGAA
>NW_004797556.1:779458-786958 GCF_000002075.1 Aplysia californica
ATTTGCAACCTCGATTGGACTTTCCTCTTCTTACAATCTGCCAATGACACTTTCCCTGTTTCTGGCACTAAGCAACTCATTTAGTTTGGGCGAAAAATGCATAACAACCCGTCAATTTATGATATATCTAAGGGTGAACACTGCTCGAAAAAAGAAAAATCGTTTGCACTAGATAATACGAGAAACATATTATGAAGACCACAGGGGGGAAACGACGGTAGTCACACACTGGAAATTGTGAGGGTGCGGATTTTAAAAGCTTGTGGACTCATAACTTCATATTCGTTTGACTGATTGTTTATGTTAAATGTTGTTGAATGGTAAATCGAACAATAATAATCTACTAACAGTTGAACAGAAATTCAGTTATGGGTCAGCAAGCATTCAAAATTGGTACCCTCACGATTTTCAGTGTGTGACTACCGTCGTTTTTTCCCTGTAGTCTTCATATGTTTTGTTTTAACGCCACATTGTAACGCCATTTTTTTTGTTGTGGGCACTTCTCGTTATGTGACACGTCCTCAACAATGCTAAATCGGAGAGACTCGGGTGCTTTCCATTCTTAATGCTTTTTGGGCTCTCTGACACATCGTACAATGAGGCGATCCATAACTTGCATTTCTTTTGTTGATGAGAATACTTGTCAGTAAAACTTACTGAACTGAAGGAGCTTCGGCATCTTTATTCCCAAGGAGCTTGGACAGAAAGTTATCGAGGAGTCCTTAATTTGTTTTTCACTTCTGAAGAAAAATAATACATTGGAAGAGGGAAAACAAAATTTCATGTAATATTTTACCAATTCCTCAAGCACACACGAAAACCGAATTTCAACCTGTAATCACGCCGCTTGTACAAATGAGTGAACTCAATTTTGGCAGGAAACTAAATATCGAAATGTTGTTGGACGTGAGGAAAGCTAAGAGGAGCGAGTTGAGCTGAGATTGTGTCTGTTTGGCGTTCTGTTGCACGTGTGTTTGTCAGAAGGGGTGGGGTGGGACAGACTGACATGTGGACAGACGGACAGACAGGGAAAGAAAGAAAGGATGAAAGAGAAAAAGAAAGACGGAGACAGACAGACAGACAGACAGACAGACAGACAGACTAACAGACAGACAGACAGACAGACAGACAGACAGACAGATACGAAAGTATGCAGAAAGGTAAAGGGTTTTTTTTAAACAGGAAAAGGCAGGGAGGGAGACGTCAGAGAGAAGAAAAAAAAGACTGAGAACTAAGGAGAGAAAATATCGGTAGGAGGAATTAACTTGTTGCATTTTAAGAATCGTTCGGAGGGGGGGGGGCAAACGTTGTACTTATCATGCTTGCTGCTGGACAAATCTTATAAATCCAACGGTTTCAGAGTTGATGTGTTGGGGGTAGTGGTAATCCGTGATGTCGAGCCCAGAGAACGAATTTTTAAACAGTTTGCTAAGCACATAAAACAAATAAAAGAAATTTAGACATTCGGTGTAAGATAGCTGAAAGAGACGTGAAATAGAAAGAAGCAACTATCAAAAAATATATGGTTGGTTTTTGTTTTGTTTTGTTTTGTTTTGTTTGTTTGTTTTGTAACAGCTGAAAAAGATATTTAAAAAAACACACTTGGAGAGAAAAGCTGATTTATGATAACGTATCACTGCACAACTGAACTTAATTCACAAAATTTAAAGACAACGAACGCAAACACTAGAAGAAAAAAATTTATTTTTTTACAAAAGGAAAAGACAGAAGTCGAAAATAAATTGAAGAAACGTTTGTAAGAAACATAGTACAATTGTAAAAAAAAAAAAACACACACAAACAACAACAACAACAACAATTTGCAACGCTGGATGTCAGAGACGCAACAGCATGACAGGCTATACAATACTAACCTTTACGAATAGGAAACTAGTCAACCATCACCTCGTCGTCGATGATGAATAGACACAATAGAAGAGAAGGAAGACGTTGTAAAACGAATCGTTGAGATTGAGAAGCATGCAAGGTCTAAATTAACTTAATTCTTAGAAAATCTTGAGAAAAAGAGAATATTCTCCTGGTCTGTGGCCTAAAAAGTCTGCATCTGAAGAAACATGGAAACCTTCGGGCCAAATGAGCTGTGCGCTAAAGAAATGAGCAAAAAAACTTAAAAGACGGATATCGAGCCAGCTTGTCTAAATCCTCAAACGCCCTTTTCAGCTGTACGCTTGATTAGCCCGGAAAGGAAAAAGATTCTTAAAGATCTGAACAACGGACGAATTTGGAACAGAGCGAAATGTTAAAACGACGACAAGAGGGACATCATCCGTGGGAATTCCTTCATATCCGCAGATCTCAAGACCACGTTCAAGAGGAACGTCATGGAAATGTATGACACGCTCTTAGAAACCTGTTGACCAAGGAATGAAAATCGAATCCAAATGTTTTAAATTCCGAAACTTGAAGACTGCTGTAACGCCTCATGAAAACCAGGGAAAGAACAAGAACGAGGTGAGAAACATATATACTCTCGAATGAAACTGTTTGTGATTGGCAGGAGCCGCCTCTCTCAGACCAGTGATAAAATCTTTCTTCAACTAGGGCAAATTCAAAAAGAAGCAGAGATTCCAAAAAGGCAAAATAAGGGGTTTATATAAGTGGCAGAACTGGAGACGACGAGGAATTGGGACCTGAAGGGCAGGCCGATACGTCTACGTGAACCAGCTCATCAAGGCGGATTGGGCTGATTTATCTTATGTTCCGCAGCGCTCTCTCTCTCTCTCTCTCTCTCTCTCTCTCTCTCTCTCTCTCTCTCTCTCTCTCTCTCTCTTTCTCTCTTTCTCTCTCTCTCTTTCCTTCTTTCTCTCTATCTCTCTCTCCCTCCCTCCCTCTCTCTCTCTCTCTCTCTCTCTCTCTCTCTCTCTCTATCTATCTCTATCTATCTCTCTCTCTCTCTCTCCCTCCCTCCGCCTGTGTGTGCCCATATACTCAGTCTCTCTCTGTCTCTCTTTTTTCTCTATCTCTTTCTGTGAGCGGATGAGTGCATGGGTGCGCGTGCTCGTGTGTATGTGATTGTGTGTGTTAACTAGAATCTAAAAGTATGGAATTTTCACGGAGACAAGCCATAATGATGTGGTCTTAGCCAGGGTTGGTTTTTAATTGTATCACAACACAGTAGATTCCAGCGCTCGTCAAGTTTTGACCATATGGAGTTATTTGTAAAATCTTAAAGTTTCTTCATTTGTTCAAGTGATCTAAAAAATACCCTTCTATCCCGAATAGAAGTCAAGATATTTGCGATTTAAGGAGGTCGGGAGGGGGGAATGGTTCGCTTTGTTTGAGAGGTATAATTAGCGAAAAAAATTGCCGCCAAAGTTTGTGACTTCCAAAGCGACGGTGTTTTAGGGAATTGTAAATTTGCTTTTCTTTAGCTTTTGATAAAAGTTTTCCTGTAAAAATCCCCACAAAAATATCTTTTAAAATGAACATGCAAGGCATTGAACCAAAAAACAAAATTAGAATTGGTAAACGTCGGGAAAATCTCGGTTCGTTCGGTTCCATTAATTTGAAAAGCGTCTGATTTCACCACACAGTTCTGAAAAGGCTGCAGACGTATACAGTGCTTTAGTAGGACGGGAGGCGCATTCTTCTCACGGAAGGCAAGACGCATGCTGCAACTGATTTGATTCCTTGGATGTGCTTGGTCGGACTGAAAAGTCTGACAGACAACTAGGTATGTTTCGTGGATAAAAATAGGAATGGGTGCACTTAGACATCGGCGTGGTATTGTTCCAAAGATGTATAATTGCTTCTTATTTACTAAAGTCAATAACATAATATTGCGGCCATACTTATTTTTACTTTATTTTTTCATCCTCTGTTGCTGTTAAGCGTCGAAGGGAGAAACAGTTGTCTATGGAAGGCCAGCTTTGCAGTTCTTTCAACTAGAATATTTTAATTTTTCAGGGGTTCCTTGACTCCTTGAATTCTTCTTTTGTGTGGTCAACATTTTATAACAGTTTCCCTCTGACGATATACTTATTTCAAGTGTCTTCCACAGTTTGATATTATTTAGTGTATCGAAAGTCTCTCCTGATCTATGAAGACCATTTTGGATTCATTGTGCTCTACGGTTTTCTCGCATAGCTGCCGTAATGCAAATACAGCATCCGTGCATCCTCTTCCCTTTCGGAATCCCAATTGAGCTTCGTTCGGGTTTTTCTCTACAATAGGTCTTATCTGATGGTCTGTTGTATTCGCTTATGCTTTTCTAGCTTGGCTTAACGAAGAGATGCCTCTGTACGTTGTGCAGTCGCGTTTGTTGCCTTTCTTTTTCCATAATGAGACCACTATAGCTTTCTGTCAGATTTCTGGGCATTTCCTTTGATCACTGGCTCTATTAATAAAGCGCCTCAGCTACAGCATACCGGTGTTTCCACAAGATCTTGTGGCTTCCACTGTGATGTTATATGGTCCTTGAGTTTTGTTCTTAGGTTGGTTTTGAGTGAAGTTTTCATTTCTCTGGACTTTATGGGTGGTTCTGTTTGCTCTGCATATGTTCGTTAGAAATCTTAATGTTGTCCTCGCGCCTTTTCATCTTTTCAAAATGGCATCTTTGCTAAGAATGGCGTTACGCTCTTGGTCGTTTATAATGCATGTCGGGTCATGTGGTTCTTTCCTTACCTGCATGTTGTTCAGATTTTTATCAAACTCTGAAGCGTTTTCCTTGCAAGTTTGGGTCCTTTTCTCGTCATATGTTTTCCACGCATTTTCTTTAACAGTTTTGATAAATATAGTCGTCTTCGGTCATTCAATAGAACCATCTCTTTAACAGTTTCTTTTTCATTCCACCAGCATGCTGTTCTGCCTTTGTTTTCGCCTATTCGTTTGGTGCCACAACTGTTTCTCAGTATTTCTGATAAAGACTCTTTCATGTTTGCCATTCCACTTCTACGTCTTCGGTCTCAGGTGACAGCTTATTGTACTCCTTAGACCGGTCATCCTCGATTGCCGTCTTGATGTCTGGCTTTTCCAATTTCCTAAGATTGATCGTGGTTCTTCCCTTGTTCTTCTTTGTTTGCTCTACATTGCTGGTTGTGAGAGTAAGTATCACAGGTCTGTGGTCCGTGTCCATTATGTAGTTTGGGATTGCTCTCGAATCTTCGGCTGTATGTCTTTGTTTTCTATGCATCAGGATGAAATCAATTTGTGATGCAAGATTCAGTTCATGACATCTGTTCCAGGTCTTGACTTGGCTTAATCGGTGCTGAAAAAAATGTGTTCGTGATCATCATGTGCTCAGCGCATAGGTTTATAGTATCTTTTCTCCATTGCTATTGCAGTCTGTGTCTTTATCTCTGTGAGGTCCCAAGTGCTCTTCCCAAGGGGGTGGTGGGGGTCTCTTTGTCCAAATCTGCCTGTTTTATCTCCGAAGCAAAATATACCTCTTTGTGCTTGATCCTGTTAACGTAGTCACTCAGGTCTTGAAAATATAAGTCTACCTTCCTATGTGAAGCTGTCGTTACAAGGAGCGTATGTTTGCGTGTACAGTGTGGTTTTGTTTCCCTTTAGGAGTTTTATGCTCACTATTCTCTTTGAAATCTCGTTTGATTTCATAGATTGTATCCATTTTGGCTGGGTGTATGAAGAAAGCTACACCATGTTTGGCACTCTCATTTTCAGGTATTCCACTCCAGATCAGGAGGTAGCCTTTATGGGTCAGTTTGCTTCTCTTCCTTGTGTCTGACAAGCCCATGATTGCTGTTTTCTTTTTTTCCATGAAATTCACTATTTTTAGGGTTTTTTTGTCTTCAAGGCTGCTGACATTCCATGAGCCTATTTTCATTATTGTTTTAACGCGCTGACCGTTTTCTTTTCCAGACTTGTTGCCGTTTGAATCAGTCCGTGTATTCTCCTTTGTTTTTCTGTCATAGCATGGTTCATTTACCCGCCGGCTTGCGAGGCCAGTCACCGTTTCACTGGTGCCCCTTCAGCCAGCAACGTTTCGAGGTGACCGGGTCGACATTCACGGTTTGCGTGATGTCTCAATGACATACAGTCACACCGTACTTCATCCAGACCTCTACTTTGTCCTGTTTCCACCTCCCCCGACGGAGACTAGGAGGCATTTTATTATCTTAACTGCAGCCGTTATCGTGAAACCTTTATAGTCCAACTAGTTCAACACTTCTTTAAAGAAAATATCAACGGTTTTTCATCATTTTTTCATGTTATTTTTGGAGCAAAACATTTCCAAGGTTTTTGCAATCTGAGAATCTGAACTTAGTTATCTTGAGGGTTTCTCCTTTTTTGTTTTGTTTTTTTCGTTTATTTTTTCTTCCCATTAGTGAAATAAGGCGCTCGCAACTGCATAAGGTCATATGAGCGCGGGACACTTTAAACATTTTCAGTTAGTAGGAAATTTCCAATTTTGTCCGGTTCGTAAACCATAGTAGCTACAGTCGAATCCTATTCTTATCAATTGTAGACCACTAAGGGATCTTGACGAGCGCAACTTGCACACGGGACCTCCGATATTTATTCGCCCATTTCCGAGAAGGCTAGGTGTAGAACTTTCTTACCAGAAAATCAGAGGTGTGGTTGAAAGACAGCAGTAAGAAGGAGCCAAGGAGTAGCAGTAGAAAAGCTGCAGAAAGAGTCAGGAGACCAGAGAAGGAGGCAAAGGAGATCAGGGGATGGGGGCAAAAAGTGGAGACGAAAGTAGACACAGAACATTGCTAGAGGGCAGGAAAGGAGGTGAAAGGAGACCATTTTAGAGAAGAATGTTTTCCGGTCGGTACCCAGATTCGAACCCGGGACCTTTGAATGAGAGGCAAACACCTAAACCTCTAGGCCACAAGAGCCCCAAGGGTTCCTCCTGAAAATGATTTGGCAGTGAAGCGGGAAAAGCATAGTATGCGTGTAGGCTTTGGAGAGTGCCTTCCTATGCGCCAAATTTTCATGGGCTCGTAAACCGTAGTAGCTACAATTAGGAAAGAGGTGTAAAAATCGATAAACATCGATATGTGCATGCACCTCTTTAGTATGTTTCTGTCCGTCTTGCAAAGGTCGTTTATTGTTCTCACAGTGATCGCTAGCACCCAACAGCATTGTTTTAAAAATAATAAAGGGAAACGTTTAACCTCTGCTTGGACACAGTTTTTGAAGACAGATGAAACAGATGCTACATTCGATTTTAACTTGCATTGACTTAATTTGTATTTCTCAGAGAGACAACGGTCCTGATCTTCTTCGTTGTTGTTCTTTTTTATCGTTTTGTTTGTTTGTTTATGAATTTGTTTTTGTTTTAGGGCTTTTGGTTTTTACACGTTTTTGTGTTTTGTTTGTTTTGTTTAGCTTTTAATTGTCTCTCGACAAAGCAGATTAAATACCGAAACAGTGCTGTTCATGAGAAACCACGGTTTCATTTTTTTAATCCTTTTTTTACGAGACCTGTAGTCAGCATAATGGAACACTTATTCACCGACTTCTTAGACAACAAAATTAAGATAAAAAGATTACACAATCTCCAGTTAGAGT